>NW_026648008.1:0-170493 GCF_950295315.1 Erinaceus europaeus | reverse complement strand
GAACCTGAAAACACCTAGAATTGCCAAAACCATCTTGAGGAAAAGAAACAGAAATGGAGGCATCACACTCCCAGACCTTAAACTATATTATAAAGCCATCATCATCAAAACAGCATGGTACTGGAACAAAAATAGGCACACAGACCAGTGGAACAGAATTGAAAGCCCAGAAGTAAATCCCAACACCTATGGGCATCTAATCTTTGATAAGGGGGCCCAAAGGATTAAATGGAAGAAGGAGGCTCTCTTCAATAAATGGTGCTGGGAAAACTGGGTTGAAACATGCAGAAGAATGAAATTGAACCACTTTATCTCACCAGAAACAAAAATCAACTCCAAATGGATCAAAGACCTAGATGTCAGACCAGAAACAATCAAATACTTAGAGGAAAACATTGGTAAAACACTTTCCCATCTACACCTCAAGGATATCTTTGATGAATCAAACCCAATTGCAAGGAAGACCAAAGTAGAAACAAACCAATGGGACTACATCAAATTGAAA
Source organism: Erinaceus europaeus (assembly GCF_950295315.1). NCBI lineage: Eukaryota > Metazoa > Chordata > Mammalia > Eulipotyphla > Erinaceidae > Erinaceus > Erinaceus europaeus. The sequence goes on along the minus strand of NW_026648008.1, from coordinate 169,988 downwards.
AGCTTCTGCACATCCAAAGAAACAATTAAACAAACAGAGAGACCCCTCACAGAATGGGAGAAGATCTTCACATGCCAGACATCAGACAAGAAACTAATCACCAAAATATATAAAGAGCTCAGCAAACTTAGCCGCAAAAAAGCAAATGACCCCATCCAAAAATGGGCAGAGGAAATGAACAAAACACTCACCACAGAGGAGATCCAAAAGGCTAACAAACATATGAAAAACTGCTCTAGGTCACTGATTGTCAGAGAAATGCAAATTAAGACAACACTAAGATACCACCTCACTCCTGTAAGAATGGCATACATCAAAAAGGACAGCAGCAACAAATGCTGGAGAGGATGTGGGGACAGAGGAACCCTTTTACATTGCTGGTGGGAATGTAAATTGGTACAGCCTCTGTGGAGAGCAGTCTGGAAAACCCTCAGAAGGCTAGACATGGACCTTCCATATGACCCAATAATTCCTCTCCTGGGGTTATACCCCAAGGACTCCATAACACCCAACCAAAAAGAGGTGTGTACTCCTATGTTCATAGCAGCACAATTCATAATAGCTAAAACCTGGAAGCAACCCAGGTGCCCAACAACAGATGAATGGCTGAGAAAGCTGTGGTATATATACACAATGGAATACTATGCAGCTATCAAGAACAATGAACCCACCTTCTCTGACCCAGCTTGGACAGAGCTAGAAGGAATTATGTTAAGTGAACTGAGTCAGAAAGTTAAAGATGAGTATGGGATGATCCCACTCATCAACAGAAGCTGACTTAGAAGATCTGAAAGGGAAACTAAAAGCAGGACCTGATCAAATTGTAAGTAGGGCACCAAAGAAAAAACCCAGTGGTGAGGGGTAGACATGTAGCTTTCTGGGCCAGTGGGGGGTGGGAATGGGCGGGAGGGATGGGTCACGGTCCTTTGGTGATGGGAATGGTGTTTATGTACACTCCTAGCAAAATGTAGACATATAAATCAGTAGTTAATTAATATGAGAGGGGGAAATCAATTGTATGTCTCAAAGGTTCTCAGGAGACAAACTGAATCTTTTTAATAGATAGGCTACGTATTTGATATGCGGACTCTCTCAAAAGCCTAGACCAAGTAGATTGGAGGCTTCCAATAGCACAGCTATATACAAGATACTGGGTACTGTACAGCAAACCATAACAAAGGGACTTTTCAAAGTTAACCCAATTAACAAATAATGTGATGATAATATTAACTATTGATTGTCTTTTTGAACCCTAAGACAGCAGGAACCTCACATCTTCACTATAGAGCCCCTACTTCCCCCAGTCCTGGCACCCATGGATAGGGCTCACTTTCCCGTATGCTTCTCCCAATCCATACCAAATAATATTGCATCCGCCGATCACAACCTAACCAAAGCAACGATTGCCATCTCAACATGCTTCACCTCAGAGTGTATCCAGAGACTTCACGTGTGGAATGACAACCCTTCAGCTTCATTACTCGGGTGAGACCTTTCCTTTTATAGTACACTCTAATTTCATCTCAGGTAGTTCACTTTCTAACAAAGTCCCATAACCTAGACATACACCAGTTTCTGTGAGAGAGAGCGTATGCGCACACGTATCCATAAACTACTGCAAAATATATACCTGAAAGCAGGATTACACTAGAGTTTGCAGTGAGTACCTCCCCAACACTTCCTCTCCACTATTCCAATCTTGGGATCCATGTTTGCTCAACAAATTGTTTGGCTTTGTATGTTAACTCTCTTTTCAATCACCAGGTTCCAGATGCCACCAGGATGCTGGCTAGGCTTCCCTGGATTGAAGACCCCACCAATGTGTCCTGGAGCTCAGCTTCCCCAGAGACACACCTTACTGGGGAAAGAGAGAGGCAGACTGGGAGTATGGACCGACCAGTCAACGCCCATGTTCAGCGGGGAAGCAATTACAGAAGCCAGACCCTCTACCTTCTGCAACCCTCAACGACCCTGGGTCCATGCTCCCAGAGGGCTAGAGAATGGGAAGGCTATCATGGGAGAGGGTGGGTTATGGGGATTGGGTGGTGGGAATTGTGTGGAGTTGTACCCCTCCTACCTTATGCTTTTGTTCACTAATCCTTTCTTAAATTAAAAATTTAAATAAAAAAAAAAAAAAAAAAACAACAATAGCAACGAAAGGGAAAATAAATAAATATTTTAAAAATTTTTTAAAAATACAAAAAAGCCAGTGCCAGGGAAAGAGCTTAACTGACAGAGCAGCAGAGTGGACTGAGATTCCTGGTTTGATGCCAGGTGCTGCATTTACTAGAATGATGCTCTGGATTCTCTTTCTTTCTCCCTACCTCATGTGAGATCTACGTATGTCATGTGTAATAAGTCAATACAGCTTTTTAAAATACTGAAGGATTACATAAAATTTCCTCTAGATCACTAGTTGAGCGGAGACTAATAATCTTTGGACCATTTATTTATTTATTTATACTTCAAATAGGAAACAGGCAGAAGAAGGTGAGACACCGTTCACAATCACATAACAAAGCAGTGACAAAACAGTGGGCGACTTGTTTTATAGATCAATAGGCTATGTCGACATATATATCTCTATGAGCTCTCACTTTTTTTTTTCCCCTCCAGGGTTATTGCTGGGCTCGGTGCCTGCACCATGAATCCACCGCTCCTGGAGGCCATTCTTTCCCCCTTTTTGTTGCCCTTGTTGTAGACTCCTTGTGGTTATTATTGTTGCCATTGTTGATGTTGTTCGTTGTTGGATAGGACAGACAGAAATGAAGAGAGGAGGGGAAGACGGGGAGAGAAAGACAGACACCTGCAGACCTGCTTCACCGCCTGTGAAGCGACTCCCCTGCAGGTGGGGAGCCGGGGGCTCGAACCGGGTTACCTAAGCTGGTCCCTGTGCCCTGTGTCACATGCGCTTAACTCACTGCGCCACTGCCGACCCACAGGCTCTCACTTTTTTTTAAACAGGGTTTTTTTTTTCTTTATTTATTTATTGGATAGAGACAGTCAGAAATTGAAAAGGAAGGGGGAGGTAGAAAGGGAGAGAGAGATACCTGCAGACCTGCTTTACCACTCACAAAGCTCTCTCCCTGTAGGTGGGGACTGGGCGCTCAAACCCAGGTCCTTGTGCATTGTAACATGTGCTCTTAACCAGGTGTGCTACTGCCAGGTCCCTGAGCTCTCAATTTTTATGCTACTGCTGGGTCCTTTAGCTCCTAAATTTATGAAGTTTATTTTATAACATTTCCCAGATTACAGAAATATAATTGATATTAACATTAAAATTTGCAATATATTATATGGTGATATAATGATATATGTATATGTGATATAATGACATAACTATATGTGATATGTATACATATATGTGATATATATGATAATATATACATATGTATATATATATATATATATATATATCCACCAAATAAAGTTATCTGCATCCACAAAAATTGACTGGGTGATATTATTATAAAGGCCATAATTCATAATTTTTCCCTTGCGACATCATTAAATGAAGTACTTCTCCAACTCAGCCTCAGAGTCCAGAGGCAGGATATTGCTATTTCACGTTGTACTGCCTTTGGAATGAAATGTGTTTACATAGAGAAAAGAGAAAGTAAGTCATCTTTATGTTTCCTTTATCAAGTTAGATAATATATTGGAAAAGTTAAGAAAAATTAAGTCTGCAATTGAAAATTATTCTAGCTAAGCCATAGATTGGTGACTGGAAGGGTAGTAGTAACAAAAAATGAAAATAATGAGTTATGGCCCTGGAGGTAGAAGCCTGGTAAAATGTTAAGACTTGCAGGTAGGGTTCCAAGCAGAATCTCTGGCAACACATATGCCATAGTGATACTCCCCCTCTATCTCCCCTCTTCCCCTCTCCCCTCCCCTTCTTCCCCTCTCCCCTCCTCCTCTTCCCTTCCTCCCTGCCCCTCTTCCCTTCCCCCTCACCTTCTTCCTTTCCCCCTCCTCCTCTTCCCTTCCTCCCTCCCCCTCTTCCCTTCCCTCTCCCCTTCTTCCCTTCCCCCTGCTCCAACTCCCTCTCCCCCCTTCCCTGTCCCCTTTCCTCTCTCTATGCCTCCCTGTCCTCTGTTTCCTATTAAGTAATGCTTAAAATATATTTAATAATGAGCGAAAGTGAAATTAAGTATATATATTCAGAGCACTGCTTAGCTCACTGCTTACGGTGGTGTGGGGAGATTGAACCTGGGACTTTGGAGCCTCAGGTATGAGAGTCTTATTGCATAACCAATATGTTATATAACCACTTCTGACTCACTTATAGTGCATTTGTAATATATAATATATAGCTAAGGGAAAGACAAAAAAAAAATTTTATCATTAAAATTGGGCTCCCTGACTCAGGCTTTGTCAGATATTCCTCAGTACTCATCCAGGATGATATTTTTTTGGTTTTTCTTTCTTTTCTTTCATGGAGATGTTTATAACTAAGTTTACTGACTGGTATTAACATGTTCATAAATTACTAATCATTTCTATGTGGTCTCCTTTTCAGAGAACACACATTATTTTTATAAAAGTTTGCAAAATGGGGATCAGGCGGTAGTGCAGTGGGTTAAGCATACAAGGTTCAAAGCACAAGGACCAGAATAAGGATCCGGGTTCGAGCCCCAGGCTCCCCACCTGCAGGGGAGTCATTTCACAAGCGGTGAAGCAGGTCTGCAGACATCTATCTTTCTCTCCTCTTCTCTGTCTTCCCCTCCTCTGTCTATTTCTCTCTGTCCTATCCAACAACAATGATATCAATAACAACAATAATAATAACTACAAAAATAAAAACAAGGGCAACAAAAGGGAATAAATAAACACATATTTTTAAAAAGTTTAAAAATATCTTTCTTTAGACTCCTGAGAAGAGTTATTTTTATTTTATTAAGGAGTTAATGGTAAAGAATTCATTATGGACTTATAATTACTCATACAATTACAGTTACAAATACAGTAACTAATCTCACTTTGCATCATGCCACAGGGCCTCAAGGTTCCCTGCATGTTCTTTGTCCCTTCCCATTCCCAGAGTCCTTTTGATTTTGTGAAATACACATACCCAGTTCAAGTTATACTTTGTCATTTCTCTTTCTGACCTTATTTTTAAGTTCCACTTGTGAGATCACTAGGTGCCTGTCCTTCTCTTTCTGACTTATTTCACTTAACACGATGCCTTCCAGTTTCATCCAACATAAGGCAAAGGGTTAAGAATTTATCATTTTTAAACATCTGAGGGAGTTGGGCTGTAGCACAATGGGTTAAGTGCACAAGGCGCAAAACACAAGGACCAACATAAGGATCCTGGTTCAAGCTACCGGGTCCCCACCTGCAGGGGAGTCACTTCACAAGTGGTGAAGCAGGTCTGCAGATGTCTTTCTCTCCCCCTCTCTGTCTTCCCCTCCTCTCTCCATTTCTCTCTGTCCTATCCAACAACGAAGACAACAATAGCAACTAGAACAATAAAACAATGGCAACAAAAGGGAATAAACAAATATTTTAAATAATATAATACTTATATATAATATAAGTAAATAATTATAATTATTATATTTATTATATAATATATAAATAATTATAAGTAAATAATATATTACTTAGATTATATATAATATATATTTTATATATATATCACAATTTTCATTGGGCATCTAGATTACTTTCATGTTTTAGCTATTACAGATCATGCTGTTATGAACAAATGTATACAATAATCTCTTGTTATAGACATTTTTGTTTCCTTTTGGTAAATCTTCAGGAGAGAGATTGCTGGGATATAGGGTATGTTCACTTCTAGTGTTCTGAGAAATGTTTCCACAAAGGTTGGACTAATTTACATTCTCATGAGCAATGTAAAAGTGTCCCTTTTCCCCTGCATCTATTACTACATTTCTGTCTTTTCTAATGTATGATATTAGAATGTATGACATTCTCAAGGCTGTAAAGTGGTCATTGTTATCTTCACTGCACTTTTCTGATTATCAGTGACTTTGACCACTTTCTGTTAGCCCTCTGGCCTTTTTTTCTCAGTGAAATTTCTGCTCAGGTCTTCTTCCCATTTTCTAATGGTTCTTTCTTTTGTTTTGGTGCTGTTTACTAAGTCCTTTCTTTATTATGGTTATGTCTTTTATTTGAAGTATGTTGTATAGATAGCTTTCATCTGTAGAGTGTTCTTTTGTTTGGGTGATGGTAGCACTTTTCAGCTTCATGTAATCCCATTTATTTATTTACTTATTTATCATCTTTTTTATTGGTTGGAGACAGACAAAAATCAAGAGGGAAGGGGGCAATAGAGAGGGAGAAAGATATCTGTAGCACTACTTCATCATTTGCAAAGTGCTCCCCCTGCAGGTGGGGACTGGGGGCTTGAACCCAGGTCCTTATGCATTGTATCATGTGTGCTCAGCAAGGTGCACCAATACCTGACTCCCACTGATTTATTTTTGTTTTGATAGACTTGTGTCTTTGAAGATATTTCTGAAGCATAGATCATGACATGTTCTGCCAATGGATTTTTAATTTTATTTTTTATTATCTTTATTTATTGGATAGAGACAGCCATAAATTGAGAGGGAAGGGGTGATAGAGAGGAAGTGAGAGACACAACTGAAATATTGCTTCACCATTTGTGAAACTTTCCCCCTGCAGGTGGGGACTGGGGACCTGAACCTGGGCCAGTCCTTGTGCACTGTAACATGTGCGCTCAATCAAGTGTGCCACCATCCAGCTTCCCAATGTTTTAGTCTATGTATTTGATAGTTTCTGAGCCGATGTCTGAGAAGAGTTAAGTAAATAATTAATGACCTTATATACAAGACAATTATATTAACCAAAATATATTTTATGATCTTTTAAAAAATATATTATTACACAATCATTGATCTAATCACTTTCTTATCTATTTATGGTCAATTTGTTATTGTAGAGATTCCCTCCCCTTCCCTTCCCTCTTTCCTTTCCTTTCCTTTCCTTTCCTCTCCTTTCCTTTCCTCTCCTTCTCTCCTCTCCTCTCCTCTCCTCTCCTCTCCTCTCCTCTCCTCTCCTCTCCTCTCCTCTCCTCTCCTCTCCTCTCCTCTCCTCTCCTCTCCTCTCCTCTCCTCTCCTCTCCTCTCCTCTCCTCTCCTCTCCTCTCCTCTCCTCTCCTCTCCTCTCCTCTCCTCTCCTCTCCTCTCCTCTCCTCTCCTCTCCTCTCCTCTCCTCTCCTCTCCTCTCCTCTCCTCTCCTCTCCTCTCCTCTCCTCTCCCCTCCCCTCCCCTCCCCTCCCCTCCCCTCCCCTCCTCTTCTCTTCTTTTCTTTTCTTTTGCCTCCAGGGTTATTGCTGGGGCTCAGTGCCTGCACTACAAATCCAACTCTCCTAAAGGCCATTTTCCCCATTTTTATTGGATAGGACAGAGAGAAATCGAGAGAGGAGGGGAAGACAGAGAAGAGGAGAGAAAGACACCCACAGATCTGCTTCACTGCCCATGAGTTGACCCTCCTGCAGGTGGAGAGCCAGGAGTCAGAACAGGGATCCTTTAGCTGGTCGTTGCACTTCAAGTCAAGTGCACTTAACCCTCTGTGCTACCTCCCGGCCTCCCAGAGATACTTTTCTTCATACTTAATTTAAATATTAATGTATTTATATATTTATTTATTCCCTTTTGTTGCCCTTGTTTTATTGTTGTAGTTATTACTGTTGTCGTCGTTGTTGGATAGGACAAACAGAAACAGATAGAGGAGGGGAAGACAGAGATGGGGAGAGAAAGACAGACACCTGCAGACCTGCTTCACTGCTTGTGATGCCCCTGCAGGTGGGGAGCCGGTGGCTCAAACCGGGATCCTTAGGGCAGTCCTGGCACTTAACCTGGTGCTCTACCGCCCCACTCCCTTCATACTCAATTTAAACTATAATTTCTTTTTCAGTTTTATAAAGACTAAATATGTAAATAAACACTACATTAGTAGTGATTTTATTATTTTTATTTTAATCTCCTTTCTTATTATTATCTTTATTTATTGGATAGAGACAGCCAGAAATTGAGAGGGTAAGGGATGATAGGGAGAAAGACAGACACTTGCAACACTGCTTCACCACTTGTGAAGCTTCCCCCCTGAAGGCGGGAACTGGGGGCTTGAACCTGGCACATTGTAACATGTGCACTCAACCAGGTGCCACCACCCCGCTCCTTAATTTCCTTTTTTGGATACTTATCCTTTAGTGTTTCATAAGCGGAAAAGTACTTTTGTGCAATTGTTTTTACCTGTTAAGTCACTATTTCCACATTAATAGTAGGGTGAAGATATCAGGCTTCAGTTTAGATTATGACAGTAGTTAATGTCTTTTCCATATTTATTTCAAGCAAGAAGACTTCCTTTCTTATTTTCATGGGAATTTTATAAATTCCAGCATGTATATTTTTCCATCTGTAGCATTTTAACTGTAACTGGAAATTGCCAGTTGAGATATCACTTTTCTTATGAAAAATTTCCCAATACTAAATCCTAGCAGTTAAACCTTGCATCAGCTACTTAACTTACATACTTTATGCTTAATCTAAAATTTAAAAAAAAAAAACCTTACCATATATATATATATATATATATATATATATATTAACCCTTCTGGGTCAGTGAAGTAGTGACTTGCATCTTTCTCTCATTGGACATCTTATCAGTTATACTTCTCTTTTTTTGTTCTGCATCCTTAAATAAATGACATAGAAAATAGAAAAATTTTTGGTAAATATTGCTAGAATAAATTCAGTTGACTCGATGCCTTTTTAAAATTTCAAGTGAGACTTCTTGATCTCAGATATTTATACATCCAAAAAAATCATGTTGCTAATCCATTTCAGCAGCAAGTGAAAATGAAGTCTTTATTTTTATTTAACATCATTTAAGTTGTCACTATTATGCACTTAATCCCAAGTTATTTTATCCTCAGTATTACATATATATACACACACACACACTGTAAATATTAATTAATTTTAACTCATTAAGAGAAGAGATGAGAAGATGACCTCTCTTAGTTTTAAATCAGTGATTAATTTTATGCCTCTGGTTACATATCTGAAATATAAATATATACATGTTAGTTTATCTACTATAAATATTAAAAGAAATATCCTAAATTTATATTCATAATTATTATTTTAATTATACTCTAGAGATTGTCTCAGAAGTATCTTTCTGTAAATATATTAGTGTATCAAAAGTCATGAATCATTAATGAAAGATATTATATACATATGTGTATATGTAATTTTTTAAATTATTATTTTTTTTACCAGAGTACTTCTTAGTTCTAGTTTATGATAGTACTCGGGACTGAACTTAAGACAACAGTCTCAGGGTTCAATGTCATTTTACATAAATATTATGCTATCTCCCAATCTCAGATGTAATATTGTTAAAAAAATATTCTCCTACTGAATACAGGTCCAAGAAGAATGACAGAGGACCTAGTGGGGGTTGTATTGTTATATGGAAAACTGAGAAATGTTATGCATGTACAAACTATTGTATTTACTGTCAAATGTAAAACATTAATTCCCCAATAAAGAAACTAAAATAAAAACATTCTCCTGCTATATCATTTTTGGCTCTTTTTGTTGTTTACATAACCATATATTCTTATATATATATGTATATATATATATATATATATATATAATATTGGATAGAATAAGACTAATATTTTATAGGATAGTAGGAAATATAAAAAAATAAGTTATTTTCCAACTTTAGGGATGACATGTAAATTTACATTTATGGTCTGATAACTAGGCACTTTAAAAATACTATCACGGGGTAGATCCAGTTCAGAAAGAAAATACATTTTTTAAAAAGCCAATTAAATGGCTAGGGTGCACTACAAAACATAAGGTGGAGATTCCAAACTATTTTCTTTTGTTAAACTTGGCTTTATCTCTCTATGCTCAAGAATCTTGTGAAAATTTACTGATGTCAATTCTGCTTCAATTATTATCTTCAAGGACAAAAAAAAAAAAACCAGACTCTGCAATTTCAGGTAATCACATTTATGCATTTGAGGATTAGTGGACAATTTTAAAAAGCAGCACATTTTGTGTATAGGCATTAACTCTCCTGTCTCTAGTGCATCGATTTTTATGTGGTTAGAATGTCATATTACTGTCATCAGACTTTAGCTACCCATTGATATAACAATTGCATTGATTACTTTAGCAACACCTGATCTCTTTTAACTAAACATCTTCACATAGCATTTCTTTCTTTTTCTTTTTTTTTTTTTTAGACTGTTTCAAATATTTATTTATTTACTGGGTAGAGACAGCCAGAAATTGAGAGGGAAAGGGGGTGATAGGAAGGGAGAAAGACAGAGAGACACCTGCAGCCCTGTTTCACCACTTGCAATGCTTTCCCCTTGCAAGTGGGAACTGGGGCTTGAACCCGGGTACTTGCTCACTGTAACATGAGCACTCAGCCAGGTGCGACATCACCGGTCCCTTCACATAGCATTTCATTCTAAAGCTCAGACTTGGAATTGTAGACCATCTAGTCTCTTTCAGTGCCTAGATTATCTATACATTTAGATTGAAATACTCTCTTGAGACAGAGCGCTTCTGATATAGAAATAAGGAACTTTGTTCCAGATCCTTAAATAGCGTATTTAGTTCTCATTTTCCTTCCTTCTTTCTTCCTTTTTTTTTTTGCCTCCAGGGTTATCGCTGGGACTCAGTGCCAGCTCTATGAATTCACTGCTCCTAGAGGCTATTTTTCCTATTTTGTTGTCCTTGCAGTTGTTATTGCTATTGTTGTTTTAGCTGTTGGGCAGGACAGAGAGAAATTGAGAGAGGATGGGAAGACAGAGAGGAAGGGAGAAATATAAGACACCTACAGACCTGCTTCACCGCTTGTGAAGCGACCCCCCTGTAGGTGGGGAGCTGGGAGCTCAAACCCGGATCCTTACACTGGCTTCGTATGTTAACTCTCATTTCAATCACCAGGTTCCAGATGCCACCAGGATGCTGGCCAGGCTTCCCTGGATTGAAGACCCCACCAATGTGTCCTGGAGCTCAGCTTCCCCAGAGACACACCTTACTAGGGAAAGATAAAGGCAGACTGCGAGTATGGACCGACCAGTCAACGCCCATGTTCAGCGGGGAAGCAATTACAGAAGCCAGACCTTCTACCTTCTGCAACCCTCAACGACCCTGGGTCCATGCTCCCAGAGGGCTAGAGAATGGGAAAGCTATCATGGGAGGGGGTGGGTTATGGAGATTGGGTGGTGGGAATTGTGTGGAGTTGTACCCCTCCTACCTTATGTTTTGTTCATTAATCCTTTCTTAAATAAAAAAATATTTATAAAATGGAAATATTGACAAGACCATAGGATAAGAGGGGTGCAATTCCACACAATTCCCACCACCAGAGCTCTGCATCTCATCCCTTCCCTTGAAAGCTTCCTTATTCTTTAAAGAATCCTGGGAGCATGGACCCAGGATCATTATGGAATGCAGAAGGTGGGAGGTCTGCCTTCTGTAACTGCTTCTGCTGAACATGTTAGTAGGTCGATCCATATTCCCAGTGGGGTTCCAGGGTACACTGATGAGGTGTCTGTCCAGGGAAGTCAGGTTGGTGTCATAGTAGCATCTGGAACTTGGTGGCTGAAAAAGCATTAAAATATAAAGCAGATATAAAGAACAAATCCTTAAATAATCCCTAATAATAAGAGGTAAGAATATAGGAAATGACATTTGGAGTTTTCATTTTGGAAAAAGCTAGTAGGTCTATTTTAAGTATAATCCAAGGGGCTCATGGCTTTATTAATTTTTTCCTGAGCCAGTTAAGTTGCAGGTGGACCATAGGTATTCCCTGGGGAGATGATGTCAGATTTGGTAGTAGAACTGGAAAGCTAGATCAGGATAGAGAGTAGCTCCCAAATATGGGAATAATATATAAATATTGCTAACTGTAAACCCCAGCTATTTTATTTGGGACCCATATTCATCACAGGAGCCTGTGGTCATGGCTAGGAACATTCTATGCTGCAATAATTTCAGGATCCGTCTTCCTTAAGTGGTAGAGTGTGTTGGCACAACCTCTCTTCAGAGAATGGTGCTGTCTCTACCATTCTTGATCCTACAGGGGCCCAAAAGGGGTACACTGTGTTGTTCCTGATGGCAATGACCAGTGACAGTCCAGACAGGGATCTGTTGGAGTGTAGGCTTATCATGTCTGTTTGGGAATCCCAGGATTCCCTGACTAGGGCCCTAGGTGATAGGGTGGCCTGGTAGTAACAGCCATCATCAAAGTATGCCAATCTCTTGCCCTTATCCAGCTTTCTTAGTTCCTACTTTGACTGACAAGATTAGCCTTGGAGTGATTGAGGGAAGTGAAATAGGAAGTAGGAGAGGAGGTATCTAGGTCTAAGCAGAAACTATTTGATTAGGTACTTTATCATTTTTTTTTCCTTTAGGTCTTTCTACTTGCTGCACTTATTGACTCACTACAAAGTATTTGTGCACTTTTGCTTTAAGGTATATATTTTCCCTAACTTATGGATACATGTGTACATATGCCCTATCTCATGAACCCTGATCTATATCTAGGTTCTGTGGCTTTGTTAGGAACTACACTACCAGAAATGGAATTAAGGAGTCCTATGAGCTAGGAAAGATATTACCAGAATAATAAAGCTGGAGGGTTTACATTCCACTCCTAATGTCTCTGGACACAGTCTGAAGTGAAACATGCCAATATGGTACTGGTTGCATTGATTAATTTGAGATCAGCAGATAAAGTATGCAGGGAAGTGGGCTGTGCCCCAGATGTTCCAGGACTGGGAGAAATAGGAATTTTATAGAGAATAGGGAAGGTTTCTGCTGTTTTAGGGCTTAGAAGATAATAGATAGATATTGTTATAACCAAATTATTTGGAAATTTGGTTTACTTTGAAAATCCCATTGTTAGGATTTGCTGTATCATACCTCAGCATAATTTGTGTCCTTTAATGCTATTTACATATAGCTTATAAAGTGATATTATAAAGTGATATTTCTCTTTATTCTTTCTATAGAAGTTATTATGCTATATGTATCATATAAACAACTTATGATTGAGAGGATAGCATCTCCTAGTTAAAACTGAAGACTTGTCCTCTCAGTACTTTTGCTTAAAAGGGATTAATATCCCATCTTTTCATTTTTATTGATTTAATAATGAGCAACAAGATTGTAGGAAAAGAGGGGTACAATTCCCCCCACCAGAGTTCAGCATCCCATCCCCCCTGCTTTCCTATTCTTTATTCCTCTGAGAACATGGACCCAAGATTATTATGGGGTGCAGAAGGTGGAAGGTCTGACTTCTGTAATTGCTTCTCCATTGGATATAGGCATTGGCAGGTCGATCCATACTCCCAGCCTGTTTCTATCTTTACCTACTTTTTTTTTTAACCATAGTTTAAAATTTTATTAGTGATTTAACATTGATTTGCAAAATTACATGTCAACAAGGATATAATACCACACTGTTCCCACCACCAGAGTTTGAATTCCCAATCTCTCCATTCCATTGCAAACCACAGGTGTTCTCCTAAGGTTGCAGACATGGGTTAACTATCATCTCTACAACTATCTGTTCACATTTGTACATAATTTCCCCCTTTTCCTTCCAGGTTCAGTCCTCTTTTCCCCACTAAGCCAAACATAATCTTATTATTACATCCAAATGTCCTTTCCTTTTTTCCTCCATTTTCTCCAGGTGTTGATGGAGCTAGAGTTTAGAGCTCTCTTATCCTCTTTCTCCTATTACTTCTATCCCACTAGGAGTATGGATCAAAATTCTTTTTGTAGTAGAAAAGGTGGGAATTCTGGCTTCTCTAGTTGCTTCTTGACTAGACATAGGCATTGGCAGTTTGATCCATACTCCCAGCTTGTTTCTATCTTTCCCTAGTGGAGTAACGTTCCAGGGAGGCGAGTTTCCAGGACACACTGGTGAGGTTGTCAGGTTGTCTACCCAGAAAAGCAAACTAGAGAATCATGATAGTGTCTGCAACTTGGTGTCTAGAAGGTGGCAGGATATAAAGTGAGAGGGCTCAAACATGTGTCCCTGTGCATTGTAACATGTGCACTCAACCTGGTGTGCTATCACATTGTACACTTAGCTATTAGAGCAAAATCTTTTCATCTTCCCACAGCAACTAAAATAAAGTAAAATAAAAGAAAGTAAAATAATCAAACTTAGAGAATAAGCTACTCTCTGCCCTGATCTATATTTCTGACATAATTATCTTAGACAATACTTTTAGTCCACCTGTATGTTAACTATCCAGCCCAGGCAAAAATTAGTAAAGTCACAGGCCCATCGGAATATAGCTAAATATACTTCCTAGCTTTTTCCAACATGAAGGCCCCAAATATTATCTGCTATTCTCTTACTTTTAGGTTCCTGATTATTAAACAATTTGTTCTGCTTTATATCTTAATGCTTTTCAGCCACCAAATTGCAGATGTTACCATGACACTAACCTGACTTCCCTGGGCCAATGACCTTACTTACCAGTGAGTCCTGGAACCCCACCTCCACAGAGCCCTACCCGACTAGGGAAAGAGAAAAACAGGCTTGGGTTATGGACTGACCAGTCAATTCCATGTCTAGTGGAGAAGCAATTATAGAAGGCAGACCTCCCACCTTCTGCACCCCATAAAGATCTTTGGTCCATATTCTTAGAGGGATAAAGAATAGGAAAGTTTCCAATGGAGAGGACAGGATACACAACTCTGGTGGTGGGAATTATACCCCTCTTATTCCACAGTCTTGTAAACCATTATTAAATCACTAATAAAAAAAAAAGGATAATAGGTATTTGATGTACTACATTTTGACTGGTTACTTGCAGTAGCACATCTGAAAGAGATATAGGCCACAAATGCACACTATAAACATCAGAATCACTTCTTAAGAATTCCCCTATCCCTGCCCCACCTCCAATAAGCTGTAGAAAATAAGAAGTTTTGATATCATTCTGAACACTATCATAAAAGAATAGCACAATTTTCAAATAATTGTTCAATTTCTGTATTTCTGAGGCTACTGTATTCCATATATATATCTCAAATATTATTTATAGAATTATAGATTTTGAAGAGCTTGAATGTGTCATATGAAAATATATGAACGGCATTAATTAGTAAAATCAATTAAATCACTAATATCAAATAATTAAATAAAATTATAATTATTATGATTGAAATAAATAATTTAGTTATGATTTAAAAAAGAACTAAACTGATTGACCTCAACAGATATAAGATGCAGTCATCAGCAAAGGAACCAACAATTCCACTGTTTTTTTTTTTTTTTTTTTTTTTAGTTAGTAAGCAGAATGATGGAATCACTAACTGAACCTTCTTTATATTAGATTCTGGGCAGGTAGTATAGATATGATAACTTTATCACTAAAATTCTTTCTGAGAGTCTCTGAAGGATTGAGTCTATATTCTTGAAAAATGTATACATCTATTCTGTAACTCTTAATACCTCTATACCCACCTAAATTAGTGAGATAAATACTGGATTCAAAACAAAATGTCTGAGTAGAGTTTATTTTGAAATGGGTAAGATAGCTTTCTTTCAAGAAATCTCCTAAAAATACTGAAAACATTTCCTTCAATGAAACATATATTGCCAAGAACTAGCTGTAGAAGTTAGTTTTGCTTCATTTTCAGAGGCATCTGTTGTGAATACTAATTTGTTGAAATCTATTCTAACAACGTAGAATCACAGTAAAGCTTTTCTCAAACATCTGGCTCTGGTACCTCATGAACATGTTTCTCATGCAATTACATAAGGTGATTCAGGCAGACATTTGAATTGGAAGACAGTTTTCATTAGGGTTTGCAACATTCTTGAAGTTTAGATAAATCTCAGGAAATCCAGCTGACACATCCAATTATACCCTCACTGTAATTACAGTGACCAGGGCTGATGTCAGTCTTTTGTCACAGGCAAGAGGGAGCTTAGCACTGAGTAGACAGACAAAAAGGATTAGAAATTTATGTTGAATTTGGTCCACATGAACTTATGAGTTATTCTTAAATTATTTTGAGTAAAGAAGATATGGTAGTATTCTAGAAATTTCTCTACTTTCATAGGAAATTCATTAACTCATAATTAAAGTATTTATATTGTGTCTCAGCATGAAAGTTAACCATAAGAATAAACTTTGTTAAAAATATTTATATATTTATTATTGGGTAGAGAGAGAGACAAATTGAAAGGGGGAGGGGAGATATATTGGCCTGTCAATGCCCATGTTCAGCGGGGAAGCAATTACAGAAGCCAGACCTTCCACCTTCTGCATCCCACAATGACCTTGGGTCCATAAACCCAGAAGGTTAAAGAATAGGAAAGCTATCAGGGAAGGAGATGGGATGCAGTGTTCTGGTGGTGGGAATTGTGTGAAGTTGTACCCCTCTTGTCCTATGCTTTTGTCAGTGTTTCCTTTTTATAAATAAAGAAATAAAAAGAAAGAAACGGTGTCAGGTTGCATTGTGGGGGAAGGAGAAGAGACCAGGAACTCATGGCGGAGCAGGAAAGCAAATCTTTATTCACGTGGATGCCCCAGAGTTGGGTGTGAGCAAAGCGGTTTAGGACACGTGGAGCTAGCAAGATGGCCTCTTCCCACTATGCCCATCAGCCCTTCTCCAGCTCTTCTCCGGGTCAGGACATGGAAGAGAAAAAGGGGCGAAATTGGAATAGCAGTGGGTTTTATAGGGTAAAAACCGGAGGTGGCAAGTTGGAAATGGAAATGGCTAGGAAAGGGGGTGGAGAGAGGCAAAAGGCATGCTGGGAAGGTGAAAGCATCCTTAGCAACTGTTGCCATGGTTTAACTGAATTAGCAATACCCTGAGGGGATCATGTGGTGGAGATCTTTCAGGCAAAACAATGATTATGTATGCAGAGCAGGGGGGCTGGCTTTAAGGCCCAACAAAAGGAGAGAGGAAGACAGACACCTGCAACCCTGATTCACCACTTATGAAGCTTTCCCTCTGCAGGTGGAGACCAGGGGCTTGAACTATAATGTGTGCACTTAACCAGGTGTGCCACTGCATGGAAAAGAGTAAACTTTTTTTCAGTAAAGTAAAATACAAATGTAAATTAAAATTTAAACTAGTACAACCTTTATTTACTTTCTCTTATTCTGCTTCTAGCACAGATTGCCTTCCTCTTCCCTTGTTTTCTTCCTTTATTTCCTTAAATAACTGCTTTTTATCTTTTTGTTGTTGTTTTGTTTTCCTTATAGCTAACTTGAAGAAAGAAAATAAAATGACAGTATGAAGGACTTAAAATTTGGACTGAGCATAGTCTGCTGCACCAAGGCCAGGGATAGGGGGCAGGGAAGGGGTTAAGTGCATATTGGAGACTCAGTGCCTGACTTTGGAGGGTGACATAGAGTGACTTTTCCGACACTTATCATAGAAGTTTTACCCATGTGACAGCAACCGCCTTATAAATCATAATTAATTTCTTTACTAAAACTATTTATATTGCATAGTGCTATATGTATATACTTTGTTGTCTATTCTATATGCATTATATATCATATATATAGTATATGTATAGATATTGTATTATACCAAAATAATATCCATATAGATACTCTTATTTACTTGGGTACTCTTGAAGGCTATTTCGGCAAAAAAATCTTGGAAAGAAAACTTGAAGGTCTGTAGAGTCCAGTATTATGAAAGACACTTTGGTCATCATAAGATATTTATAGAAAGGGCCAGTTAGACAGCTCACGTAGATGTTGCCCCAGCTTCATAGCAACCTATGGAAACTTTGTGTTGTGGTGTCTCTCCTATCTTAGGTCATTGTTTCTCTCAATCTGAGAAAGGAGGCCCTGAGTCCTGAAGCCCCAGGAATGTTGCTGTTTTTTTTTAAAAGAGTAAATAAATATTATTTATAAATGTTGGAGTGCTTCATATATACCATCTTATTAAATGATTTTATTTCAGCTTGCTTAGGAGCTGGCAAATGTATTACTTGTATAATATTATAGAACAACAAAGAAAATCAAGTGGAACTCCATGGATGGTAGGGAAATGCTTTGTACTCTCTGTTTCATGAAAAAACAAGTTAAAAATTAAAATTGGGGCAGGAAGTTGACCCAGCTGTAGAGTGCACGTCTTGTGTTATCCTAAGGCCCTTTTTTGGACATTAAATTAAAAGAAATTGTTGTAACTAAAGTAAAGGACTTTTGCTGCTACTTGGCATGTAAGCAACTGACTTCAGGAAGGTGGGTAATGGGTTTACACAATTCAAGGCTGTATTAGGGAGACAGAAAGGTAAAAGGCAAATATCTAGGTACTACAAAATAAGCAGTTAACAGCTGGAATTGAGAACACGATAAGCCCAGAAAGTATGTGAGTCAGTTACCAGAATTTCAATCCCAGTGTTCACTGTTGCAGTCAGTAGCCATCTGGAGGGTCCTGTGAAGCCTTAGCTGCGGTCACCATGTCCTATAGAAAGTGCCAGGAAATCAGGGATATAAGAGTCTCGGTCAGATCATGAGAAAGGTAACTAGCAAGGTTAATATTCATGTGTGTTCAAGTCCTCCCTGCCATCTCTGTATCCTGACTCTTAAACCCCCCACCAGCAGCT
The DNA here is from genome assembly GCF_950295315.1 of Erinaceus europaeus. Classification (NCBI taxonomy): domain Eukaryota; kingdom Metazoa; phylum Chordata; class Mammalia; order Eulipotyphla; family Erinaceidae; genus Erinaceus; species Erinaceus europaeus. The sequence continues at coordinate 151,349 of NW_026648008.1, read as the reverse complement.
CCCCAGCACTGCCTCCTTTCCCATGTGACAGCAACCGCCTTATAAATCACAAATACTGGATGATATCACTTATAGGTGGGCCATTAAAAAAAAAAAGAAGAAAGCAAGGGTACAGACAGATTTAAATTACCCCTTTCTTCTATGGACAACTATATTCTACCAAACTGGAAAACCTGGAGGATATAGATACATTTTTAGAAGCAGACATCCTTCCAAGACTAAACCAGAAATAATTGCAAAACCTGAACAGACCAGTTACAGCCATAGAAATTGAACAGTGATCAAAAACATCAACGATGTAAGTCCAGGTCCAGGTGGTGTTATAAGTGAATTCTATAAAAACTTTCAGAAAGAGCTATAGACTGTTACCTATACTCCTCCAGAGCTTCCAAATCATTGACAACACAAGAATACTCCCTAACGCCCTCTATAGAGTCAATGTCATCCTGATGCTAAAAGCTAACAGAGATATAACTAAAAAAGAAAACCGTGGACTTTTATCTCCAATGAACATAAATGCAAAGATATATAACAAAATTCTAGCCAGTCGTAAAGCAGAACATTAAGAAGATTGTGTACCATGACCAAGTAGGATTTATCCCATGAATACAAAGCTGGCTCGATATATATAAATCAATAACTGTGGTTCATCACATCAACAAAAGGAAAACCAAAACCACATGATTGTTTTTAAATAAATGCACAAAAAGGCTTTGAAAAAATTCAACATGCTTTCATGATCATCAAAAATAATGAGGATAAATGAGAAGTTCCTCAAACTCATTGAATCTATTTTTTCTTTTTCCATATTGGAAAAAACACAGAGAAATTGAGAGTGGAGGGGAAGATATACAGGGAAAGAAAGATAAGATCCTTGCAGGCCTGCTTCACCTTGTGAAGGACCCCCCCTTACAGGTGCAGAGCCAGGACTGGAATGGGTATCCTGGTATGGGTCCTTGCCCTTAGTACTATGTGTTCTTAACCCAGTGTGCCACCACTGGGTCCCCCAAACTCATCGAGTCTATATCCAGCACAGCTACAGCCAACATCATACTCAGTGCTGAAAAACTAGAACATTTTCTTCTCCAGTCAAGTTAAGGGCAGGACTATCATAATCATTAATACTCAACATACTGGAAGCCCCAGCCATAGAAATGAACATTCCTATTCATGACCACTAATGTGAGCTCAGATCTATAGGGATTCAGAGGTCACACAGGCTCCTATATGGGCCATGGATCAGATCAAATCAATGGGATTTATAGTCAACAATATTTATACACCTTTCCTATATTTAGGAGCTACTTTCTTCCCTGATCCAGTTTTCTGGTCCTTTTTCCAGCCATGACATGATCTCCGTAGACAATAACTTGGATCCACCTGCATATCAGATGTTAGGCTCAGAAAAAAAAGAAAAGAAAAGAAAACTAGTATAGTCATGGGCTCTTTGGAATATATCTAAAATAGGCTTCCTAACTACCTACAAAACAGAGACCCCCCCCCAACTCTTTATATGAACTTTTCCTGCCTTTTGGTTCATTATTAGTGAACTTTTTTTTTTTTTTTTTTATGGCTCATCACCAGGTTCCAGATGCTAACATGATGTCAACTGGACTTCCCTGGACAGACGACCCCACCAATTTGTCCTGGAGCCCTGCTTCCCCAGGATCTTCCCCACTAGGGAAAGAGAGAGGCAGGCTGGGAGTATGAATTGACCAGTCAATGCCCAAGTTCAGCAGGAAGCAATTACAGAAGCCAGACCTTCCACCTTCTGCATCTCACAATGATCTTGGGTCCATACTCCCAGAGCGAGTAAAGCATAGGAAAACTATCAGGGGAGGGTAAAAGATATGGAGTTCTGGTGGTGGGAATTGTGTGGAGTTATACCCCACTTATCCTATGGTTTTTGTCAGTGTTTCCTTTTTATAAATAAAAATTTAAAAAGAGATTAGCCAATAAAAAAGAATTAAAGGGATTTTGATTGGAAAAGAAGTTAAACTGTCACTATTTACAGAAGGTATGATTTTATGTATGTTAACAATGGACTTGAAAGACTAGTAAATTGAAAACTATGAATCATTTTCTACGAACTAGAAACAGATACAAATAAATGGAACAATATCCCATGTTTATGGATAAGAAGAAGTAACATAATCAAAATTACTATCCTCCCCAGAGTCATATACAGATTTAATGTCACCCCATCAAGATACCACAACATTTCTTTAAATGGGAAAGAAAAAAGCTACAAATATTTATCTGGAAGCATAAAGTCTCTATGATTTCCAAAGAAATCTTGAGATAATAACACTGGAGTCACCACACTTACTTACCTTAAAGTATACTACAGAGCTACTGTAATAAAAATTCCTGGAATTGGAAACAAAATAGAAACACAGACCAGTGAAATAGAATTAGGAACTCAGAAATAAACTCCATACCTATAGACAACTAATTTTTACAAGGGGCTCAAAATACTAAATGGAGAAAGGGGAGTCCCTTCAACAAGTGGCACTGCGAAAATTGCATTGAAATTGGGCCACCACTTATTACTATGCACAAAAGTCAACTCCAAGTGGATCAAAGACAGAGGCAGGTGTTAAACCAGAAATTATTAAATACATAGAAGAAAACATTGGCAGAACACTTCACAATTCATTCTTCAAAGAATCTTTTCAAAGATTCAAATTCAACAAATATAAATCAATGGAACTACACCAAACTTAAAAGCTTCACACAGCAAAGGGTACCATCATCCTAACAGTATGGGAGCTCTTCATATAGAATTATTTATTTATTTATTATTTATTAAAGGACTAATAACAAAAATACATAAAGAACTCAGTACACAGTCAACCCTATAAAAATGGGTAGAAGCTATGAAGATAATCTTCATTAAGGAAAAGATTCAGAGGACCAAGAGACACACAAGAAAGTGCTCAGAGAATAGGCAAACTTCCAATGGAAAGGGTGGGATACAGAACTCTGGTGGTGGGAATTGTATGGATTTGTACCCCTTTTACCCCACAATCTTGTCAATAATTATTAAATCACTAATCAAAAAAGAAAAATAGGAAAAGAGAGAGAAGAAAGTGTTCAAAGTCACTGATTATCAGAAAAATGTAAATAAGGACAGTGAGATACCACTCTACACCTGTGAGAATAATATTAGAAAAGGCAGTAACAGCATTTGTTGGAGAGGATGTTGGGAAATCTGGACACTTCTGCTTTGCTGGTGGGAATGTAAATTGGTCCAATTCTTGTGGAAAACATTCTGAACAGTAGGAATGGACCTACCTTATAACTCAGTAATTTTTCTTCTGGGATTTACCCAAATAAAACAAAAATACTTATCATATGAGATCTATGTATATTTATGTTGATAACAGTATCATCTGTAATAGCCCAACTCAGATGTCTAAGATGGGTGGTGAATAAGACTGTGTAGACATAATGAAATACTACTCAGCTGTTCAAATGATGATGTTACCTTCTTTTTATTATCTTGAATGGAAGTTGAAGACATCATGTTAAATGAGTTACACCAATAAGATGAGTACAGATGCTGAATGATTTCCCTTATAAGTGTGACTTAATAAATAGGAACAGGAAGGGAAAATACAAAGTGAAACATGGACTTGGCAGTGTACTGTATTAAAACAAAGGACTGGGAGTCAGGCGGTAGCACAGCAGGTTAAGCGCATGTGGCGCGAAGCGCAAGCACTGTTGTAAGGATCACTGTTCGAGCCCCTGGTTTCCCACCCTACAGGGGAGTCGCTTCACAGGCGGTGAAGCTGGTCTGAAAGTGTCTATCTTTCTCTCCCCCCTCTGTCTTCCCCGCCTCTCTCCATTTCTCTCTGTCCTATCCTACAATGACGACATTAACAACAGCAACAATAATAACTATAACAACAATAAAAAACAACAACAGGGGCAATAAATGGGAAATAAATATTTTTTTAAAAAAGTACTATGGATAAGGAAGGGGAGGGAAGAAGGGGCAGAACAGAACTTTGTGGTCCTGGTGCATTATGAAACTGTATCCGTGTACCAGTGACTACACCGAAACAATTAACCACCTCAAGAAAAACAATTAAAGAAAAAATACAATTAATCTTTAGACTCTGACCACAAAGCTAATATCACTGGAGGGAAAGATAGGGTAGTTACTAAGATAGAGGGGCACAATAAATTTGGTAAAGCAGTATTTCTACTTTGATGGTATAAAATTACAAGACATATGAAATTGGACCCATATAATATTACTCAAAACAAAAGAATCAAACCCAGTAATCTGACAATCTCCTGAAATTTGTATTTGCAGATCATCATTCTTCATTGTGATCTCTAGATAAACCTCCCTCAGTTACCATTTCATACTCTCACATAAGCTTTTAATAGTAAAGGGAGGGAGTTGGGAGGTAGCGCAGTGGGTTAAGCGCACATGCTGCGAAGCACAAGGACCAGTGCAAGGACATGCGCAAGGATCCCGGTTTGAGCCCCCACCTCCCCACCTGCACAAGCAATGAAGCAGGTCTGCAGGTGTCTATATTTCTCTCCCCCCTTTGTCTTCCCCTCTTCTCTCCATTTCTCTCTATCCTAACAAACAACTACGACATCAATAACAACAACAATAACTACAACAACAATAAAAAACAAGGGCAGCAAAAGGGAAAATAAATAAACATTAAAAAATAATAAAAAATAGTAAAGGGACCTATCACCTATCATGGAGAAAGTTCTAGGGAAATGCACAGGAGGGTGTGAAGTTTCAAGTGGATCATATTCTTGGGAACATATTACAATGATTCAGCTCAGTCCTGGTTGGGGAATGTGTTGTATGCTTTACATTGGGTTGTTCTAGTTCTCCCCCACCAAGAGAATTGGATCAGTCCTGTTAGTTTCGCAGCCCGCTTGGCCCTGCCCCTAGGAACCCCGCCAGAGTTCCAGGGAGAGGGTTCCTGAGTTCCAGAGTTAGGGAGCGTGCTTGCGCCTCCGCAAAGAGACAGCAGAGTTCTATTTGGTGATTAGTTTGGTTTAGTTTATGAATCGTTGTTCCTGAATAAAGAAATACAGCTTCCCTGCCCAGCCGTATGTCTCCGAGTCTCTGTTACCCGCCCGTGAAGCTAGCCCGGCTGGCTAGAGGCCACCGAATTTTAACAACAGGAATGAGAATGTCATTATAACAATGTTTAATCAGATGAGGTACCATCTTTCTGGTGTAGTTATGTATATATAAAAGACATTTTTTAAAGCTTTTTGGTTGAGAGGACCACATCTAGATGCAAGATTTGATTGGTAAACTATTATTAAAGTGTGGATTACTATTCTCCAAAATTTATTTTGTGTTTTACTTGAGGCAGAGAGAATTTTTTCTGTGAAATAGTGAGACATTTAAAAGAACTATACTTAGTGTCAAAGGGGGACCAAAACTGGAGATAACAGTATTTATATGTAATTACTTGTGAAGATTTTGTAGTTTTTACTAAATTTCTCCTAAAATATCTTCACTTTTTTCATGAATAATTCTAGAGTAGGTTTTTTTTTTTAAGGGAGAAAGTTGGGGTATGTCGACAAATATTTAATACCTATAAGATAGTGTGATATATTGGTATCATTAGGGACAAGTAACTTTTAAACCTCTGCAACGGAAAGCATCAATTCTTGGATTAGTTGTATGGGGATGCATAACCAATGGAGAAAAACAATGTTGCAACAAAATATTTGAATTAATGGAAGTAAATGGAACAAAGGAATTTTCCCTTTCCACAAAAAGTTATTTTGTGGCATATAACTATGTCTTCTGCCAAATTATAATTATTACTATTATTTGATATGTACTTTCCCCTATAATATGTGTTTACATAGTATAATATATAATGTATATTTGTGCATTTTGCACAAATACAGAGGTAGCATACAAATATTATGCCATCCCTTTCTACTTTACATGTAAAATTTTTATGATAGTAATTATATTTACATATATCTCTGTATCTATGTAGTTATTGTCTATCTGTTGATTTGATAATTTTTTTCTGTTATCTGTCAGTTTTCTTTGAATTTAGATTTTTTTAGTACTATCAGAAGACATATTTTTTTCCAAGGTATAATGTTCTTTCTGAATAACATTTTAACTGCCTTGGTTCTGATATAGCCTGCTAGTACATGGTTTCTATAATCATAATTTAAAATAGATTTCATAACTCTGAATGTGTCAATAACTGTCAGCTTACTCCTTCATTATTTCAATATAAAGTTGTTCATAAATCTTGAGTATTTCAAACAAATGCCTAATGAAAAACTCTATAATGCCATTTCAAATTTTGTAGTATTTCCTTGGGAGAGAGTCATAAAAGCAAAATTAGTTGCTGGTCTTGAATCTTTAAAATAAGAACATTTAAAAATCAAGAAACATCTTTATTATACTAAGTCAAAGATAATACTCATATTCACTTTAAAATTTCCTTAAATACTAACATTTCTCAATGCATATTTTGCAGCTCAAGGATCGCTGAAGTTTTTTATTTACAGATAATGACTTTGTTCTTTGTTTTCTGTTTTTCCTGTCACTACCTAGAAATGCATTGATGTGAAAGTTTATTCTAAATTAAGCACTCCAAATCTCATTTGATCAATAAGTGAAGTGACATTTTTATATATAACTGAATAGCCAAATGCTAACAGGATAATATCTAACCCTGATGATGCTTGACTGGCTATTTGCCTGGTTCAGTGAATAATGTCATTTGCAAACATGATTGATTTTTCTTAACTAAGAAAAAAAAGGAGGAGAGGCAAACTGACTTTGCTGCTTTCTAATTGAAAACTCTTCCTCATGCACTAGTAAATCTTTCTTTCTAGGTCTGAGGCACCAGTTTACAGAAATCAGGCTTCGTAATGTCCAAAATGGACAAGCTCACCTGACACAGTGAGTCGATTCAGCTGATTGTAAGTTACATCTTACACACCATGATTTCAAGATGATCTCTAAAGTATTTGTTCAGAGAATTTACCTGTCATCTTAAAATTGTAGATTTACTTTTTTTCATGTCTAATTTGTAAAAAGAATACTGAAAATGTAGAAAAGAAAGCCCATTACTTTATTTGAATAATGACAGTATTTTTGTTTTCCTTTACCCAGATTTTTCTACTAGATTTTAATTAAATAATTTTTCTATAATAAATATACTTCCTCATTCCAGTTGATAGCAATATCAAACAATGATGTCTGAGATGTTTTGTGAATGAGTCCTTCTAAGTATCTGAGTATATACAGAAAAGTTGCTTAAGGAAACAATAAAAAAAAGGGTAATTGTCTCACTTGAACTTTTCTTTTTGGCTGCTAAATGAAAATGACTATTTTACTGGATAAGAAGAGTAGTTATAATAGAAAATATTGATTTCATAAATTTAAAAAATTCCTACTTGGTGTAGAATGCCCTTTGGGGAAACAAACATGACTATATTCTTTTTTATTTTATTTTATTTTTTTATTTAAGAAAGGATTAATTTAAAAAACCATAGGGTATGAGGGTTAAAATTCCACACAATTCCCACCACCCAATCTCCATTTCTCACCCCCTCCCCTGATAGCTTTCCCATTCTCTATCCCTCTGGGAGCATGGACCCAGGGTCATTGTGGGTTGCAGAAGGTAGAAGGTCTGGCTTCTGTAATTGCTTCCCCACTGATCATGGGTGTTGACTGGTCGGACCATACTCCCAGTCTGCCTCTCTCTTTCACTATGGAGCCTCTACTTCCCCCAGTCCTGGAACCATTGGATAGGGTCCACTTTCCTGTATGCCTCTCCCAATCCATATCAAATAATATTGCATCTGCCGATCACAACCTAACCAACACAACGATTGCCACCTCAACATGCTTCACTTCAGACTGTGTCCAGAGACTTCACGTGTGGAATGACAACCTTTAAGCTTCATTACTCGGGTGAGACCTTTCCTTTCATAGTATACTCTAATTCCATCTCAGGTGGTTCACTTTCTAACAAAGTCCCAAAACCTAGATATACACCAGTTTCTGTGAGAGAGAGCATATGTTCACACGTATCCATAAACTACTGCAAAATAAAGCCTGAAAGCAGAAATGCACTAGAGTTTGTGGTGAGTAGCCCCCTAACAGTTCCTGTCCTCTATTCCAAGTTTTGGGTCCATGATTGCTCAACAATTTGTTTGGCTTCGTATGTTAACTCTCTTTTCAGTCACCAGGTTCCAGATGTCATCAGGATGCCGGTCAGGCTTCCCTAGACTGAAGACCCTACCAATATGTCCTGGAGCACTGCTTCCCCGGAGATCCACCTTACTAGGGAAACATGACTATATTCTATTAAACAAAGTCATAAAAGTGACACAAGACTATGTCCATCCCTTTATAGTCCCTCTTCTTCTTCTAGCATTTGCCCTTCTTCCATAGCCAGTCAACAACGTTAGGTTGAGCCTGATGTAAAGTTTCGAGACTGCCTTTGAATCTGGAGAGGTGGCAGTCGTTGACTATGTGGGTCATAGTCTGTCTGTAGCCACAAGGGCAGTTCGGGTCATCTCTGGCTCCCCAGCGATGGAACATAGCAGCGCACTGGCCATGGCCTGTTTGATAGCTATTGAGGAGGGCCAATCATAACGTGCTAGGTCAAAGCCAGGTTGACGCTTGCAGGGGTCTGTGATGAGGTGTTTGTTCTTTACCTCAGCTGACTGCCAACTCTGTTTCCAAGAGTCTGGAACAGAGAAGTTCAGTGTAGGCATAGGGGACCAGATTGGGTGACGAGACATCAAGCGTTGGACAGGGTGGGTGAAGATATCCACGTATATTGGCAGGTCCGGTCGAGCGAAGACATGGGAAATGAACTTAGATGATGCCGCATCCCGATGAATATCTGGCAGGGCAATGTTGCTAAGAACTGGCAGCCATGGAACCGGGGTGGAATGGATGGTTCTAGAAATTATCCTCATGGAAGAATATAATTTGGAATCGACCAAGTGGACATGGGGGCTACAGAACCATACTGGGTAACCATACAGTATTCTGCAGTGGAATAGCATAATGCCAGAGATGATGATCGTAGTGTGGAAGCACTTGCGCCCCATGAGGAGCTGGCCAGTCTTGCAATAATGTTATTCCTCACACCCACCTTTGCTGCAGTTTTTATGAGATGTTCGTGAAATGACAGAGTGCGATCAAGAGTAACGCCAAGATCGACTAGCTGGGCTTCATGCCGGATTCTCGTATCACCAAGCTGCACATTAAGCTCACGCAAGGCCGAGGCATGGTGTAGATGGAAAACGGGTGATACCGTTTTTGCAGTGCTAGGGATTAGTCGCCATTTTTTACAGTAATCAGATATCAGAGACATGTCTTTCGTGAGTGTTTCCTCGAGGATGTCAAACTTGGATGCCTGAGTTGCACAGCAGATGTCATCGGCGTAGATGAACTTCCTTGAAGAAGTTTCTGGGAGGTCATTGATGTAAATATTAAATAGCGTAGGAGCCAGAACAGAGCCCTGGGAGAGGCCACTTGAGACAAGTCTCCATCTGCTAGACTTGTCACCCAGATGCACCCGGAATCTTCTGTTTTGGAGAAGAAATGATATAGTGTTGGCCACCCATGGAGGCAGGCATCTTGAGATCTTGACTAGGAGACCACGGTGCCAGACCATGTTATAGGCTGCTGTGAGATCAACAAAGACAGCACCCGTCTTTAAATTCTTCTGGAATCCATTTTTAATGTAAGTTGAGAGGGCCAGGGCTTGTTCGCAGGTAGATCTTCCTGGGCGGAAACCAGCTTGGGCGGGTGATAGGAATTTCTCTGTGAGAGGAGAAATATGTGACAGAAGCAGCCACTCAAGGAGTTTGTGACACACGGAGAGGAGAGAAATTGGTCTATAGCTGGCGGCCAGTGTTGGGTCTTTCTTTGGTTTCAAAACTGCTATTATCTTCGCACGATGCCAAATTTTGGGCATAGTCTCAGATTCCAAGATGTGGGACAGGAATGAAGTGAGCCACTTCTTTGCCGCAGGGCCCAAGTTAAGAATGAGTTCTGGGGTGATGTTATCATAGCCAGCAGCTGTTCCCGGTTTAACGCTCTTCAAAGTGTCTTCCAGTTCAGACAGTGTAAAGGGAGAGAGTTTTGGAGATGGACAAGATAAATGGAAGTGGGATGACCACTTGTGGGAAATTTCTCTTTTCCAGACTGGGTCGATCTTAGCACATCCAACTTGAGTTAGGTGACTGGCCACTGAGTTTGGAGATACGGGAGGATGGAAGACGGGAGGGGGTTGGCTACCAGCACCCAGACTCTGAAGAAGCTTCCAGGCCTTCCTACTTGAGTGGGTGAAGTTCAGACTTTCCGTGAGTTGTTGCCAGGGGGCTTGGCGTGCTGCATCCAGGGAGGCAATGAGATGGTCAGCCACATCTGGGTCTCCTGACTCATCATACTGCTTTAGTAGTTGCTCGCATTCAGCATCAAGACAAGGCGCATAGTTAGCACGTCTCCCACGAGGAACGGCTTGGGAAGCTGCTTTGAAGATGGCTTGGTGGAAGCGCCTGTAGGAATCTTCAGAGGGGATAGAGTTAATTGGAATTGCAGGAATAGATTTGTTGGTAAGATCACTGAACAGACGCCAGTTTGCTTTCAGAAAGTTCCATCTTAGTTTCTCAGAGCACAGAATCAGTGGGAGCTGGAGACCAATATGGATGATAGCTGGGCGGTGATGAATGTGCGGGAAGATCTTGAGAATGTGTCTCAAGCGGGAAAGGCTTGGCCGTTGACTGTGCTAATCCAGCACAGGTCAGGTGACGAGTCTTTATTCCATCTAGCACTGTGAAAAGAGCCTGGCTGTTTGGGATTGTATAATATGGAGAGGTCGTTCGCTGAAGCCCAGTCGGCTAAGATAGAGCCGTCAGCACGAGTGGAGGAATATCCCCAGTCTTGGTGATGACTATTAAAGTCTCCAACGTAAATGGCTGGGTGATTTGGGCTAGGCAGGACCTCATTATCCCATGAGGCACTGGGAGGCTTATATATGTTGACAAGCTGAATAGTTCCAATAGTAATGGAGTTGTAGAAGGTCGAAGAGGCCGTATGGTAAACGTCCGCAAGACACAATTTTGTGTAGATGGCTCGGCCGTGTTTAGGATGGAGATTATAGCATATTAAATCGAATCCACTGATGGTGAATCTAGCAGCTTCATCGACTGCTATATGTGTTTCTTGTAGGCAGATAACATCTGCCTGATGCTGTATCACCAATTGACCAATAAGAACGCGTTTGGCAAAGGACAGCCCCTCAACATTAAGTTGGAGGACTCGAAGAGCAGGACCAACAGCTTGAAAGCTGTCAGGAGCTGCTTGTTGCTGGCTTTGAAAGTGACTGGGATCCATGTGGATTCAGTCGGCTAGGAAGGATCGTCAGTTTCCCCAATGAATGGGTACTCACAGGATGCACCACGGGAAGGTCAATCAATGCATCCCTGAAAAAATATATTATCATAATAATTATAACAAGAAATATTCATGTTGCGAAATTGGATATTGCTGTTTATAAGATATATTTTAACACAGCCTATATATTGAAAAGATTCAGTTTGTGTTTTGAAAAACTTTGAGACATACAATTAATTTTCCCCCTCTTGTATTAACTAATGATTTACATGACTACATTTTACTAGGAGTATACATAAACACCATTCCCACCACCAAAAGACTGTGACCCATCCCTCCTGCCCACTCCCACCCCCCACTGGCCCAGGAAGCTGCATGTCTACCCCTCACCACAGGGCTTTATCTTTGGTGCCCTACTTACAATTTGGTCAGGTCCTGCTTTTAGTTTCCCTTTCAGATCTTCTTACTCAACTTCTGTTGATGAATGGGATCATCCCATACTCATCTTTATCTTTTTGACTTAGCTCACTTAACATAATTCCTTCTAGCTCTGTCCAAGATGGGTCAGAGAAGGTGGGTTCACTGTTCTTGATAGCTGCATAGTATTCCATTGTGTATATATAACACAGCTTTCTCAGCCACTCATCTGTTGTTGGGCACCTGGGTTGCTTCCATGTTTTAGCTATTATGAATTGTGCTGCTATGAACATAGGAGTATAGATCTCTTTTTGGTTGGGTGTTATGGAGTCCTTGGGGTATAACCCCAGGAGAGGAATTACTGGATCATATGGAAGGTTCATGTCTAGAGTTTTCCAGACTGCTCTCCACAGAGGCTGTACCAATTTACATTCCCACCAGCAATGTAAAAGGGTTCCTCTGTCCCCACAACCTCCCCAGCATTTGTTGCTGCTGTCCTTTTTGATGTATTCCATTCTTACAGGAATGAGGTGGTATCTCAGTGTTGTCTTAATTTGCATTTCTCTGACAATCAGTGACCTAGAATCTTTTCAATATATAGGTTGTGTAATTGATATGCAGACTCTCTCAAAAGCCTAGACCAAGTAGATCAGAAGCAACCAATAGCACAGCTATATAAAAGATACTGGGTACTGTACAGCAAACCCTAACAAAAGGACTTTTCAAAGTTAACCCAATTACCAAATAATGTGATGATAACATTAACTATCGATTGTCTTTTTGAACCCTAAGACAGCAGGAACCTCACATCTCCACTCTAGAGCCTCTACTTCCCCCAGTCCTGGAACCCTTGGATAGGGCCCACTTTCCCATATGCCTCTCCCAATCCATACCAAATAATATTGTATTTGCCGATCACAACCTAACCAACACAACGACTGCCACCTCAACATGCTTCACTTCAGACTGTGTCCAGAGACTTCACGTGTGGAATGACAACCCTTAAGCTTCATTACTCGGGTGAGACCTTTCCTTTCATAGTATAATCTAATTCCATCTCAGGTGGTTCACTTTCTAACAAAGTCCCAAAACCTAGATATACAACAGTTTCTGTGAGAGAGAGCATATGTTCACAGGTATCCGTAAACTACTGCAAAATATATACCTGAAAGCAGAAGTACACTAGAGTTTGCAGTGAGTACCCCGTAACACTTCCTCTCCACTATTCCAAGCTTTGGGTCCATGATTGCTCAACAATTTATTTGGCTTCGTATGTTAACTCTCTTTTCAGTCACCAGGTTCCAGATGTCATCAGGATGCCGGCCAGGCTTCCCTAGACTGGAGACCCCACCAGTGTGTCCTGGAGCTCCGCTTCCCCAGAGACCCACCCTACTAGGGAAAGAGAGAGGCAGACTGGGAGTATGGACCGACCAGTCAACGCCCATGTTCAGAGTGGAAGTAATTACAGAAGCCAGACCTTCTACCTTCTGCAACCCACAATGACCCTGGGTCCATGCTCCCAGAGGGATAGAGAATGGGAAAGCTATCAGGGGAGGGGGTGGGATATGGAGATTGGGTGGTGGGAATTGTGTGGAATTGTACCCCTCCTACCCTATGGTTTTGTTAATTAATCCTTTATTAAATAAAAGAAAATTAAAAGAAAAAAAGATATATTTTAACATCAAAAATTTTCTTTTAAGAGTTTGAGAGACAGCATTATGGTTATACAAAATGATATAATCATGTGTTTTTTATATTTCTTATTGTTTATTTGGTTAATTACACTGATTGATATATGTATTTTTAAAATTTTTCTTAAATTTAAATTTCTTCATGATTTATGGATGTTTAACCATCCCCTTTTCCTAGGAATGAATTCCATTTGTCTTGGTGAATTATTCTCTGGATATGTTGCTGAATTCAGTTTTCCAAGATCTTGTTCAGGATCTTTGCATGAGTGTTCATCAAGGACACAAGTCAATAGTTAACTTTCTTTTGGATGAGTATTTCCCTGCACTAGAGACTATTATTATTATGTTTTAATTTCTTTATGGGGGGGGTTATGGTTTATGGTCAATAGTAAAATACAATAATTTGTACATACATAATATTTCCCAGTTTTCTACACAACCATACAATGTCCATTAGATCCTCCTCTGCCATCATGTTCTAGGACCTGAACCCTCCCCTGCCCCCACCCCAGCGTCTTTTACTTTGATTTAGTGCACCAACTCCAGTCCATGTTCTGCTTCTGCACTAGAAATTAATATGATGTTATTCTCATAGAATGTGTTTGGGAATGGTTTCCACTTCTATGAAAGAATTTTAGGAAATTTGGTGTTAATTCTTTGTGAGTCTACTTATAGAATTCATGCTTAAAACTGTCTGGACCTGGACTTTTATTTTTAGGGAGATTTTTTTATTACTGATTCAATTTCTGTATTATAACTGGCCTGCTTAAGCTAAAAAAATTCCTTTTAGGTTAAGCTTGGGAGGTGGTACAATTTTAGGAATTAATCCATTTCTTTTAGGTTGTCTAATTTCTTTGCAGAGACATGTCCATACTATCCTTCTATGATTCTTTGTATCTCTCCATCTTCATCTATAATTTCTTCTCTCTCATTCCTTATTGCTTTATTTAAAGATCTCTCTTGTTTATTAGTTTATCTATTTTATCTACCCTCTTGAAGAATCATCTCTTGGTTTCACTAATTTTTTGGATGTCTTTCTGGTTTCTATTTCATTAATTTATGTTTTTATTTTGACCTCTTACTCTTGTTGGCTTTGTGTTTCTTTGCTACATCTTTTATAGTTGATTCAGTTGTAATGTTAGACAACCTAATTGAGATCCTCACTTTTTGTTAATGGGCCTGTATTGTTAGAAACTTTCCTCCAAGATTGCTGGTTCTGTATCCCATAAGGTCTGGTATCAGGTTCTCATTCTTTTTTTTTTTTTTTTTTTTTAAAGTGGAGAGGAAGTATTAGGGAGATACTCACTGCAAACTCTAGTATACTTCTGCTTTCTTACTTTGGTGCCATATTCCAAACTCAGTCAATTTCTGCTTTGCGTTTCTACTTCTTTTTTTTAGGTTCTCATTCTTATTGTAATCCACCAAGTTTTTTAGTTCTCCTTTGATTTCTTTGCTGACCCAGGTGTTATGCAGAAACATAGTGTTTAAAAATACCCATTTTAGGGGGAGAGGGGGATTCCTGTTTTCCTTTTTGTGGATAATTTTTAACCTCACG
This sequence comes from Erinaceus europaeus, assembly GCF_950295315.1. Taxonomy (NCBI): domain Eukaryota; kingdom Metazoa; phylum Chordata; class Mammalia; order Eulipotyphla; family Erinaceidae; genus Erinaceus; species Erinaceus europaeus. Next base: position 136,294 of record NW_026648008.1, on the reverse strand, counting down.
GTGTCATGGTCAGAAAAAAATACTTTTTATGATCTAAATATTCACATATTATTAAGGTTGTCATTTTGTCACAATGCATGATCAACTCTCAAGAATGATTCATGTTCACTTAAGAAGAATGTATATTATTTTCTACTGGGGTGAAACATTTTGACTTTATCTGTTACGTTTATCTTATCTATGGCTGCATTTAAAGCCTCTACTTCCTTATTCATTTTTTTCCTGCTCATCTATCCCTTGCTGTAAATAATGTGTTAAGTTCTCCTCCTATTATTGTTTTGTTATTAATATATCCCTTAAGGTAATCTAACACTTGTTTTATATATTTGTGCACTTTCATATTGGGAGGACATTGATTTCATATTGATGATGGCTATGTCTTCCTGTTGGATTGATCCTCTGACCAATATGTAGTGTCCATCTCTTTCTCTTATCACCTTCTTTGTCTGAAATACCTATTTTGTCTGAGAGAAGAATAGCTGTTCCTGACCCATTCTCTATGTTCTTGGCTTGGAAAACCTTATCCTATCCTGTTACTTGTAGTTTCTGTCTGTCTTTCTTTTGAATGTGTGTTTCCTGGAGACATAAAATTGATAGATTTCACTTTTTAATCCAGTCACTCTGGCTCTTTAAATTGGTGAATTTGGACCATTTACATTTATGGTGATTATTGTAATATGTGGCTTAGTTGTAGCTACTCTGATTTTTGTTTGAAGTTGCTTCGACTTTTTGTTGATTCTTTTCCTGTTTGTTTCTACTTATTATTTTGTCGGATGTTTTTCTGTGCTAATCTTGTATACTGCCTATCACTTTCTACCCATCTTAATGGCATATTTTGTTTTGTGGTTAATATGTGTGTTTTGTCTAACTTACAACTTCTACAACTACTTATTTTAGAGTGGCTTTTGATTTAGCAACATTTAATTGTGTTGCTCTATTTAACTATCTCTCTGTCTTGTCTGTCTGTCTGTCTCTCTCTCTTTTCTCATTGCTGTGTTTTTGCTTTCCTACTTTCAAGCTATCACTTATTTCCTTGTTTAATTGGAATTCTTTTGCTTCTTTTCATGTGGGACGCCTTTCAATAATTACTGCAAGGCAGGACTGATATTTGCAAATTCCATCAGCATCTGAATGTTTTGAGAATATTTGCATTTCTCCCTCATACAGAATAGTGTATGGTTGTCGTTATCATGGCTGGTTGTCTTTATCTTTCAGTGGTTTAACTATATTATTCTACTTGCTTTTTGCCTCCTGTGTTTGTGAAAAAATCTGATTATATCCTCATTGTCATACCTTAGAATGCGAGTTTCTTCCTTTCACTATCAGCCTTCAATATTTTTCTCTTATCTTTGCTTTTATATAGTTTTATTATAATGTATTTTTCCATGAGCCATTTTGGTTTCAGGAACCTAGTTGTTTACCTTCCAAGATCTCAATGGTTTGAAAACTGACAAAATGTGGAAGATTTTATTATTATTATTATTTCTTTAAATGTATTCTTTATTTCTCTTTCTGTTCTTTCTCAGGTACCCCTATAATTCTTATATTTGTTCTTCTAATGCAATATGAAAATACACTGAGATTTGTTTCAGTTTTTTCTAAACCTTACCGTTCCATCCTTGAATTCACTAATTGTGACTGTATCTTTTCATGCTGATATATATATATATATATTTAATTTATTTTTTTATTCCCTTTTGTTGCCCCTGTTGTTTTATTGTTGTAGTTATTATTGTTGTCGTCATTGTTGGATAGGACAGAGAGAAATGGAGAGAGGAGGGGAAGACAGAGAGGGGGAGAGAAAGAGAGACACCTGCAGACCTGCTTCACCGCTTATGAAGCGACTCCTTTGCAGGTAGGGAGTCAAGGCTTGAACCAGGATCCTTATGCCGGTCCTTGTGCTTTGCGCCACCTACACTTACAGCCTGACTCCCAGCTAATATTTTTTCAACATAATTTAGTATGCTTTCTATGCTTGTTACCTGAGTTTTAAGTTGTTTTAAAAGTGTCCTTCAACCTTTGTAATTCTGTTCAAAGTCATTCTTTCATGGTTTCTAACTTTGCAGCAAATTCTGTTTGGAGTTTTTCTTTTATGTTATGTAATTCTTTAATGGAGTAGTCTCTGAATGGATTTGTGTTTGGATATTTTGCTTAGTTTTTTTTTTTTTTTATCAGAATAGGTTTTCTGAAATATGCTTCTGGCATTTTCCCCAAATCTATGTTCTTTATCGTATTTGTCATGTGAATTTATCTAGATTTACACATTTAAGCATGGTTTCCATAGCTGACCCCATAGGTGGTGCTATGGCTGTTTTTCTGGATTTTCTTGGCTGTGTATATCATTGAGTTGGAAAAGGAGAGGAGATTCTACTGGGATGGGTATAGGCCTGTGAGGGCAGAATACAGGTTTTATTCTGTGGATGAGAGCATGTGGGAAGTTGTTTTCCACTCTTATTTATTTTATTTTATTTTTATTTTTTGCTTCCAGGGTTATTGCTGTGGCTTGGTGCCGGCACTATGAATCCACTGCTCCTGGAGGTCACTTTTTCCCCTTTGTTGCCCTTGTCATCTATCATTATTGTTATTACTATTATTGTTGTTACTGCTGCTATCATTGTTGTTGGATAGGGTAGAGAGAAATGGAGGGGAATACAGAGAGGGTTGCGAAAGATAGACACTGGCAGAACTACTTCACTACTTGTGAAGAGACTCCCCTGCAGGTGAGGAACCCGGGGCTGGAACAGGAATCCTTACTCTAGTCCTTGTGTTTTGCGCCACGTGCACTTAATCCACTGCACTACTTCCTGCCCTCCAGTCGTGCTATTTTTTTATTTTATTTTATTTTTTTGCTTAAATATGTTACTTTTCCTGGGGTCTAGGCTGACCCTAAGTTTTCAGTCCTTTGCACATTTTTCCCTCTCTTGTACTAGTAGACAATTGCTACCAGAGTGATGCTCGGGTTCATTCTCTGTCTCTCTCTTATATAAATATATCTTTATAAACAATTTAAAAGAAAAAAATAACTCATTTTAATTGTTTAGTTTCTACAGGGGAATACTTTATATAAATAAGAATGAATAAACTATAAAGATTCAACAGTATGAATACATTTCATAAGTATAATATTAAGAAAAATACACAAGACACATCAAGGGACATAATTTGTGCATCTTTTGTATGAAACTCAAAAATCACGTAAATTAATCTATGATGTTAGCTAAATCAGAATAGCGTTTACTCTTGTAGAAATAGTAGCTGTAAAGGAAGTGATTATGCAGTATGTTCTCTTTCGTGTACACTTGCAACAGTCATGCTTTTGTATATTTATACAGGTTTTCAGTGTTCAATAGACTGTTAAGACAATGAGTTGTGGTTCCGCCCATAATGTGCACATGTTATAGTGTACAAGAACCTGGGTTCAAGCTCCTGATCCCCACCTGTAGTGTGCTAAGCATTACTGTATATCTTTTAAAATTTTATTTATTAGATAGAGACATAAAGAAATTGAGAAAGAAGGGAAGATAGAGGATGAGAGAGACAAGAACTGTCTGTAGCACTGCTCCACTGTTTGTGAAGCTTTCACTCAGTAGCTGGAGACCAGGGGCTTGAACCCAAGTCATTGAGCATTGTAACACATATGGCTTACCAGGTACACCACTGTCCTACCATCTATCTATCTGTCTGTCTATCTATCTATCTATCTATCTATCTATCTATCTATCTATCTATCATCTATCTATCTATCTATCTATATCTATCATCTACCTCTCTATCATCTATCAATCTATATCATCTATCTCTATCTCTATTTATCATCTCTCCTATTCCTCTCAATCTCTGTCACTATCCAAAAGTAAATAAAAAAATAAAATATTTTTAAAGAGAATGTGATGTTAAACAAATAGAAAGTCATCTACTTAAGACTTCGATATGGAAATGATATGAGCCTAAGCAAAGGTAGTTTTGTTTGGTTGCTAAGTGTATCAAAAAAAGATGTATCTAGGGAGGATGATTATTAAGATGAACTATTCATGATAGGATCTGTACAAAATAAAATCAGCTCAAATAATCTGCAGAAAATACAAATTCCTGGAGCTTCAGAAAATGCTATGGAGGGAGTCGGGCTGTAGCGCAGCAGGTTAAGTGCAGGTGGCGCAAAGCACAAGGACCGGCATAAAGATCCCGGTTCGAACCCTGGCTCCCCACCTGCAGGGGAGTAGCTTCACAGGCAGTGAAGCAGGTTTGCAGGTGTCTATCTTTCTCTCCTCCTCTCTGTCTTCCCCTCCTCTCTCCATTTCTCTCTGTCCTATCCAACAACGATGACAACAACAATAATAACTACAACAATAAAACAACAAGGGCAACAAAAGGGAATAAATAAATAAAATAAATATTAAAAACAAAGAAAATGCTATGGAAAACAAAATTGGCTTATATCAAGATCACTTAAAAAAGACATTATTTGGGGGTTGGCTGGTGGCATACCTGATTGAGTACAAATATTACAATGTGCAATGACCCAGATTTAAGTCCCCAGTCCCCACCTGCAAGAGGGAAGATTGACAAGTGGTGAAACAGTGTTGCAGGTGTCTCTCTGTCTCTCTCCCTCTTAGTATCTCCCTCACGTCTAAATTTATCTCTTTATCCTAAATAAATAAATAAATAAGTGGTCTGTGAGATGGCTCAGTGGATAAAGCATTGGACTGTCAAGCATGAGGTTCCTGAGTTTGATCCCCAGCAGCACAGGTACCAGAGTGATGTCTCTGGTTCTTTCTCTCTCTCTCTTCCTACCCCTCTCATTGATAAGTAAATAAAATATTAAAAAAATAATAAATAAATATTTTTTAAGAAAGGGTATTGTTTTCTAAACCTTGAAGACACCATGGATCATCTTCTGATTGTCTCAATCTCAGAAGGAGCTTTGATGACACTTAAATCAACAGAATAAACAAGAATATTTCTTATATTTGAGAAATGATCCTCATTTACACATCTTGATCTCAATGACCTTTGTGGGGCAGCAGAAAGCTTATTTACTTACTCACGTCACGAAAGCTTATTTACTTGCTCATTTACTTACGTTACACCAGTTCAGACATTCAGAGTTATGGTACAAAATGTGCACAGATCGTCATGGACTTCTTTCCAGTGGAATATCAAGGTATAAATGCCTGAGCACCTTGTACTTTCATATTTATATATGTGTGCGTACATACAGCTTATTAGTTCATTCAAAAGATGATTTATGGAGTATCTTCATTGTGCAAGTCATTTACTGAGAAAGCAAAATAGAACCTGATGCTGGCACAAGAAATTAACTCCATTTTGGATTCTTCTGGAATAAATGTCATGCTACCAAAATTATTCTTCTCCAATGCCCCAAAAAATCTGCAAGTGAAAACATTTTATGCTCAATTAAGTCCAGAAAGCCAAGCTCAAGCTTCCAGACTGCACTCCTCATAGTTTGTATACTTTATGCCAAGACAAGTTAAGTTCATTACCTTCTAGGACATTTGCAAGGATTAGTACATTCAAGTGAATACAAGCACTGCTTAATATTCTCTAAAATTAACCAAAGAGCATTCGCAATAGGAAATCTTCCTCCTATAGGATATTAGAAAGGGGGCAGGTTTTTAAAAAGAGAACTTTATTTTGAGAAAATTCATTATAATTTATACTTTAGCAGGAATCACTAAAATGCACAGTGAATTGAAATAATTTCAACTATTTTACTACTTTACCAAAAGAAAAATTAATTTCTTGTAGTTTGAAGGACTTGGCTCATTAAAATCTACTTTACATAGGTGATGTATTTGTTGGGTGAGAAATTCCCAAAAGTAGAGAGAAATGTTGTAATTCTTTAAATATAAAAGGCCCTGTGAAGCCAGGGCCTGTGAAGAAGAAATTCAAGCCCAGAAAACATGTTTCAGTTGTGAATATTGAGAGGGAGCCCCATGAGGCTCACATTTAATCTACATTCACTGGAAACACTTGTACCTTTTACACTCTGCTTATTCATACCACTGGATTCACTAAGTACATAAGCTGCTGCTTTCAGCTTTACTTCTGTTTTTTGCTGGTAAAGGTCACACTGACTCATACACAAAACCTTTTGTTTGTGTCTCAGAGGTAACTGACCCCATTGCACCTGCTTTTGAATATCTGGCAAGAACCAGACTTGTAAATGAATATGGTTCTTTCAAGAAATTGCTTATTTTAAAATGAAATTAGCATTTCCATAGGTGCCAAACCACTGGCAAAGGAGAATGGAGACCTCTGTGTAAGTGAAAGACAAGTTATATTGTGGATCTGTGGCAGCATCTTCATGTTCACCATATCCTATGAATGTGTTTCTAAATGATTACTGAAGGAATGGATGAATGAATGAATGGATGGGTGGATGGATGGATGGATGGATGGATGAATGAATGAATGAAATTGTTTCTTTGTGATTTTTTTTGTCATCTCAATTACCAACATTTTATCTTACTTGAAGAGTCTTAGCTTATAACTATGACCAATGGATATGGAATTTAAGCCTATAATACTTTCTGCCCTACCCTCAAATGTCAGTCATTTGTATTACACATATTTAAATATCTCTGACCACAGTGATTTCAATCATTAGGATTATCTTCCCTTTTGGCTTTAACAATACTTTTCAATGACCATGGGAGGAGCCCAAGGAGCTAGATTTGGAGGATATAAAGGATTGAATGGAATAAGGTATAGGGGATTGAAGTATTTGTTATAATACCAAGAATTTAGATTTTATGCTGTGATCCATGGGGAACTAGTGGAGATTTGTGATAGGGTAGGAAAGGATAAAGAGAGTCTATCTGAGCATGGACATGGTTTTAGATCTTTGGTGGTGACTGTGGTGAGGCTTAAATGCATACAGAGGTATGAAGCTGTACTTCTGATACACATGAATGTGATGTGTATTTTAAAAGAAAAGTTTTAGTGATCAAGTGTAGAATTGATGAAGAAAGATTTTAGATGTGAAATGATAAATTTGGAAACTAGCCTACTTATGCTGTTAGATATTATCAATGCTATTAATTTACAGCAGTGTTATTAGCTATTAGGATGGTGATTATTCCTGTGGCGTTAGTGACAGGGAGAGGACAATGTGGGAGTACTAGAATATTAATGAGATTCTGCTTCTTAATCTTGGTGTTGGATGTTTACAACACATTAAGTTGTGTAAATCTTTCTGTAATGTGTATTTTAAAACATAGAAGTCAGATAGTCATGCATAAAGTAAGGCAGTGGGTATGATAGGAGGGTAACTTTTGTAGGTATATTTTTCTAGATATATATTTGGTCTCTCTTTTTTTGAATATTCAAGATGCCAATGAAATATTTGGTGGAACTATGAAAAATATTTGTACTGCTTGTGGAACACATGGACTTTAAAAACAAAGTAAAACTTGGTGAGACAGGTGTATTATACCAAAGCAAAGGACTTGGGGGGCAGTGGTGGGGGTGGCAGAGGGAAGGGAGAAGTTTTGTGGTGGTCAGGTTTTGGGGTTAGGTTCATTTTGATTGAGGGGACCTAAGATGGGGGATGAGAGTGTTTTTCAGATTAGCTATCATAGGGTGATGAGAAATTGTATCCACATGCCAATAAAATGATAGAAAGAAAAGGATTTTTTAAAGTTATAAAGAAAAGGAAAAAAAAATGTTGACATAGTAGTTATATAAGAAAGCCCAAATGAAATATAAAGGGTGTGGGGAGGAGGGCAACTGGATGCTAATTCATTAAAAACCCTTTCATAACTCTTAGGCTTTGTAAAATTATAGGGGTTCCTAGGAAGGAAAGGATAAAATAAGTCCATCTGATAAAGGACTGGCCAGTAGAATTTTGGTGGCCTCAAGTCTTTGGTAGTGGGGTGTGGAGAGGCTTATACACATATAGAAGTATGGGTAGGGCCGGGTGGTGGCCCACCTTGTTGAATGCTCTTATTACAATGGATAAGGATCCAGGTTCAAGCCCCTGGTCCCCACATGCAGGAGGAAAGCTTCACAAGTGGTGAAGCAGTGCTGCAAGTATCTCTCTGTTTCTCGCCCTCTCTATTACCCCTTCTCTCTTGATTTCTGCCTGTCATTATCCAACAAAGATGATAATAATAAAACAATTTAAAAAAGATAAGTATAGATCTGTACTTCTGATATTTGCTGTGTGTTGTGAATCAATGATAAATCAATACATTTAATTTTAAATTTAATTTTAAAAATATAAAACTAATCCAAAAATTTTGTTTTACACTAGCATAGTCTATGACATAGTATTTTTGGATATATATATATATATATATTACTGTGTTTTATGTAGTAGAATGTTATAAGTTCTATATATTTCTCAAATTATCTTTAATAAAATATTTTCTTTTTAGTTATATAAGAAATTATAGAAAGAAATAAAACATATGTTTAAAATATTTCTTATTGCCACTAGTTATCATTGCTAGGACTTAGTGCCAGCACAAGGAGATGCAATAGCAAATGGTATGGATTGAGAGAATAATGAAGTAAAGGGAGCCATGCCCTAACAAGTCCCAGGACTGGAAAAAATACAGATATTATAGAGAATGGGGAAGGTTCTTACTGTCTTATAGTTTAAGAAGGCAATAGATAGTTATTGTTATCACCAAGTTGCTTAGAAATTTGGTTTTCTTTGAAAATCCCATTGTTAGGATTCACTGTAGCATGTAAGACCTTACCATGACTAATGTCATTTAATGCTATTTACAATTAACTATATTTGATGTACTCTTATGTACTGACAAGACCAACTGCTGTTGGTCTCCCTAGTCTAAAATTATAGGTGGTTTACTATTTTTTTTAATATTTATTTTATTTATTTATTCCCTTTTGTTGCCCTTGTTGTTTTATTGTTGTAGTTATTATTGTTGTTGTCATCGTTGTTGGATAGGACAGAGAGAAATGGAGAGAGGAGGGGAAGACAGAGAGGAGGAGAGAAAGATAGACACCTGCAGACCTGCTTCACCGCCTGTGAAGCGACTCCCCTGCAGGTGGGGAGCCGGGGTTCGAAGCAGGATCCTTATGCCAGTCCTTGTGCTTTGCGCCACCTGCGCTTAACCCGCTGCGCTACAGCCCGACTCCCTATAGGTGGTTTAATATCAAAAAAAAAAGGTCACTATTTGAAATGTAGTAACAATTTAAAGCCCACTGTTAATATTCAATCAGTTTACCAATTTGAAAGCTTAAGTGCTTAGATTGAAGGAATATATATTCAGAACTGGGGTCTATGCATCAAAAAGCTTGAGACATTCAATCTATTTTCTCCCTCTCATATTGATAAGTGATTTATAAGTCATAAGTTAATAGAAGTTTGAATTAACACCATTTTTGCCACCAAAAGTCTGTGTTCCTACCCCCATACCCCTATAGTGGAGCTGAAAATCTACCCTCACCCTCCACCCAGAGTTTTTTTTTTTTTTTTACGTTGGTGTAATACTCTAAGCTCTGTCAATTTCTGCTTTGCATTCTCACCCCCCCTTTTCTTCTTTCTCAGCTTCTGTTTATGAGTTGGGGGCTGCTTGCAGCATGTGAAAGGACTCACAGCAGCGGGAGCTGGGAACTGGTTTAAACAACACAAGGTTTATTAGGGTGAAACAGGTAAAAGACAAAATAAGCACTTATCATCAAGGGTTAAGAGGTTCATAAAGTCTTAGCAAAAGTTTAGTCCCATAAGATAAACAATTATCAGCTGTGGTAATTGTTACTCATGACTATAGAGGGGTCTAAAAGTTTACTGGCTAGCAGAGTCACACATGTGGTTTTTGGTTTTGCTTTTATTGTTTAGTTGTATAGTATTGATTTATTTACATATATTGAACCAGCCTTGCATTCCTTGGATAAATCCCACTTGGTCATGATGAACAATCTTTTTAATATACTGTCATATCCAGTTGGCGAGGGTTTTGTTCAGTATTTTGACATCTATGCTCATCAGAGATATTGGTCTGTAGTTTTCCATTTTTGGTATCAGGGTGATGTTGGTTTCATAGAAGCTGGAAGGGAGTATCCCTATGTCTTCAGTCTTTTGGAAGAGCTTTAAAAGTAGAGCTATTAACTGTTTACTGAAGGTTTTGGAGAATGCACTTGCTCAGCCATCTGTTGGGAAAGTTCTTAATAACTGTTTTGGTTTCTTTGCTAATATGCATTTCTTTCATATTCTCTCATTTAAACACCCAATATTCTATCAAGGTATATAAACATATCACTAATATAAAATATAAAGTGGAGAATACCAACACACAACAAGAGTAGCTTAATTTCTCTCCTTAACCATTCCCAGCTTTGTTCCCACTTAAAAAAAAGATCTCTAGTGCAACAAATATATTCATTACCATCCTCAAGTTCTTTTAGGGGCAGATGATGGACTTTTGTCTAGGCAATGATGATTCAAGATGTTGGAAGGAACAGCTCCAGAACTGTCACTAGCTTTGTCTTTCAAGATGTTCCAATCACATACTAAGCCTTCTCCAAATAGATGCTGGACGAATCATTTTGATTAAGAACCAGAATAATCATGCCAAATCTAGAATCATCAGTTTTGGCTAAGATTGCATCACTGGGCAAATATGATTTAATTTTTTTTTTGAGAAATTAAATCCAAGTCTTTTCCACATGGAGAAAAGCCAGTAACAAAAACTGATGATTGTAAAAGTAAGACCAGAGAGGCAATGGCATATTTATTTTGGAAAGAAATTTAAAGTGCTAAGAAATTAAGTGATGAAATATTTTATACCAATTTAGGTTAAACCAGTAGTTTAAAAGATAAATAATTCCTTTTCTTCCTTCCTTCCTTCCTCCCTCCCTTCCTTCCTTCCTTCCTTCCTTCCTTCCTTCCTTCCTTCCTTTCTTTCTTTTTCTTCCTCTTTCCCTCTCTTCCTTTCTTCCTCTTGCTTTCTTGAACTTTGGGGGTGGGAGTTATTTTATGACAATACAGTACTTGTCATTGTTTATGCAGATGCTAAGGATGAAAATTGCTGTTAATTTAAAGGAAAATGCTTAAGATGACTGTGAAAAAGTTATCTTTTTATTTAGTATAGAAAATTAATTCATAAATGGTTCCTGAGGCATAAGAAAAAATTGAGAACATATGTAATTTTTTAGCTTTTTTCAGATAAAATCTCAAGGGGAACTTACAGTGTGTGTGTGTGTCTGTGTGTATGTGTAGCTTGTGCACTATGGAATAAATACTTTCAGACTGCTTTACTCTTCACTCTGCTGAAAAATTGCCTTGACTGAATTGAAACATGACTGGAAGTAAGAAGGTGCCACAGAGACTTAGGGGTTGGTGACAGAATAGAAAGGAGGATATGTTTTTGTTTTTAATATTTTAATTTATTTATTTCCCTTGTTTTTATCCATTGTTGTGGTTATTATTATTATTGATGTTGTTGTTGCCGGATAGGACAGAGAGAAATGGAGAAAGGAGTGGAAGACAGAGATGGGGAGAGAAAGGTAGACATCTGCAGAGATGCTTCACCACTTGTGAAGCGACCCCCCTGCAGGTGGGGAGCTGGGGCTCTAACTGGGATCTTTATTCTGGTCCTCAAGTTTTTTGCCTTGTGCGCTTAACCTGCTGCTCTACAGCCCAATTCCTAGGAGGATATCTTGATATCATTCATTACTGATTAGTTTATAAATTGATAAGTTTTTACTAAATGCCGAGAGTTGAAGTGTGGACATTCAGTTTTTTGGAATGAAAGACACTGTGGCCAGACCACTAGCTAATAACTAAAGAAATATAAGAAATCCTACTTCCCATTCTCAGGGGTTGCTTACCAACTCAAAATCTAAGGAAAATTTCTCTTTTACCTTGAAATTCAAATATTCTGGCTTAATACTTCTTATTTGATTATTATTATTTCCATTTTATTCAATAAGATGGAGAGAAATTGAAAGGGGGAGAGGTAAAGAGGGAGAGAGAAAGATAGACACCTGTAGACCTGGTTCACTGCTTGTAAAGCATTCTGGCTGCAGGTGGGGAGGCAGGGGCTTGAACCTGGATCCTTGCACAGGTCCTTACACTTAGTACTATGTGCACTTAACCTGGTGTGCCACCACCTGGCCCCCTCAAATAGACTTCACAAGGAGGCCAAACTAAAAGAGACTATGAGTGTTTACTTGATACTTTACAATGTCTAATTCTTTTTAGATATGATCTTGAAGTTAAGACATGAACTTTACCAAGATTAGAGTGGTCAAGATATTTCATCTCAGTTGGAGATGAAAATGTGTTTAGGACTGAAACAAAAGTCTGCTGATTATAATAACAATATTTATCTTATCCACTATTGGTCAAATATTATGTCCATAAAATAAAGTAAGATAAAATACTTTGATATTATTTTCTCTTCATATTCTTGTAGTATTTTTTAATAGAATATTCTCAGACTAGCCCACTGTAAACAACATAATTATTAACACTTTGGTTAAAGTGCATACTCAACCCTTATCAATTCCCATGACTCAAGAATCATGTAAATTAACTTACTTTAGTGCCCCTTGAATTCCTTTTACTCCTTGTATCTCCCAGTTACTCTGTGTTATTAACTGTCTTCACCTGTGATTTTCGGTGAAGTGCTTTCTATTGGAAAATGAAGTATTCTTTTTTTAATTTATATTTATTTATGTTCCCTTTTGTTGACCTTTTTAAATTTTTGTTGTTGTTATTATTGTTGTTATTGTTGTTAGATAGGACAGAGACAAATGGAGAGAGGAAGGGAAGACAGAGAGGGGGAGAGAAAGATAGAAACCTGCAGACCTGCTTCACTGCCTGTGAAGCGATTCCCCTGTAGGTGGAGAGCTGGGGGCTTGAACCAGGACCCTTCTGCCCGTTCTTGTGCTTTGTGCCACATGCACTTAACCTACTTTGCTACCGCCCGACTCTCTGCAGTGAAGTATTCTTATCCATAATGAGAGACCAGAGACTGGAAGAGATATCATTAATGATAGTATAATGTAATTAATATGTAATGCAAACATGAACAAGAAAGTTTATATGGTACTTTCTGTGTAATAAAGGTGAAATGCCTTGCTTCTGGTGCATAGTATAGTAATTTCATTTGATTCGGTATTTATAATAAACAAGTTGCAAAGAATAAACATTATGCATTTTCAGCAGAAAATGATTTCACTACAGTGAAGTATAATGATAATTGTTGAAAGAGCTAGAGCAGTAGATGTTCTACCTGTCCATCAGAAAGGATTGACAGAATACCCTGAGGTTTCCCTGCCAGTGAGAAGATAGGGAATCAGAAGGCCACCACTGAAGAGTAAGTTCAAGAATAAGCTAGGGCAGTCACAATTTTAGCATAAGAAAGAAACAGCTGGTTCAGAGACTAGGAACTCAGTTGCCTCAGTGACAAATGTCCTCAACTCCATGAGGTTATACTGGAATCTTTTTAAACATTCCTGTCAGCAGAAAACCATCAAAAACAGTATGGAAGTAAGATGACCTCTGCCTTATTTGTGTATTCCAAAGATCTCATGATTGCTTCTAGTTGGCAGACCAAAATCATTGTTGTAAACAAATTTGACAAGTGGAGTTTTAATCTCACCAGCCATTGGAGCACTAGCCATCATTTTGAAGGACTTGGTAATGATTGTTAATTTGGGCCATTATGTTTTATGACTCCAAGGAGCATTATTCGTCATGAAAATGGTGACTTAGCACTATTTATTGTCTATATTGTTCACAATACTAGTCAAGGACCATCTAGAATTAAATGTTTAATTTGTACCACATTTTAAAATATTGAAAATAATGTGAATTCATGAGACCCAGTAAAGATGGTAAGCTGATTAAAATCACATCAAAGAAATCAGAATAACTATTTCTAAACATTTTCAAAAGGTGTAGACTTACTATCAATGTGACAGGGTGTGATTTTCAGTTTGTGACAGAAAATCAGTAACAATGAAGCAGGTTATTAGGTTGTGTTTTTCCTTTGAAATTCTGTGTGATTACATTTTTTTTTTAAATCTAAGATCTTATGCTCTTCATAAATATTAGAAGACATTTCAGTACCCTTTGGAAGATTCAAGGTACAGTGTGATTTTAATAATTTTTTTAAAATTTTAGTTTGTGTTTCCTGATTTAACATTAATATTCACTATTTTAACATTTGGGGTAAATACCTGTAAATATTTCTGGGAGTCATCACATTCATTGCCATAGGTCCAGTGACATCATATCAAAGAAAAGCTTCTTTCAAGGGGCCACAGGTAGCACACCTGGTTGAGACACATGTTACAATGTGCAAGGATCTAGGTTTGAGCCCCCAGTCTCCGCCTGCAGGGGGAAAGTTTTGCTTGTGGTGAAGCAGGGCTGCGGGTATCTATTTCTCTCCCTCTCTCCCACGCCCTCTTGATTTCTGACAGTCTCTATCCAATAAAGATAATAAAAAAATTTAAAAAGAAAAACTTCTATCTATCCCCATATTCACTTTCCTAGTCTCTCAACCACCAAAATTTTAGAGTCTGAGTTTATTTATTTATTTATTTATTCTTTTGTATTAGGGGAGTTAATGCTTTCCAGTGCAGTCATTGTCACATGACTGTAATTTCATTGTGCACTGAGAATTCTTTTGCAAATGCATTAGCTTTACTTATATCGTCACATGAATGACGTTATCGAGCACTTGACTTTTATTTCTTCATCTTAATTATATAGAATAATTTTATGTAAATAGTCTCTCTTCTTTCTTTCTTTTTTTTACTTTTATTTATTTATTTGCTGCCAGGGTTATCAGTAGAGCTCAGTGCTGACACTACAAATGCACTGCTCCTGGTGGCTATATTTTTTTCTTTTTTCTTTTTCCTTTCTAATTTTTTTTATTAGATAGGGCAGAGAGAAATTGTGGGAGGATGGGGGTAAAGATAGACACCTACACACCTACTTCACCACTTGTGAAGCTCCCACCTGCAGATGGGGAGCAGGGGCTCCTACTCAGGTCCTCGCACTTAGTGTACACACTGAACTGGGTGCACCACCAACTGACCACATATAAATAGTCTATTTTATTTTTAATACTAATTCCATTATATTTTTTAAAAGGATATGTAACATTTTGTCTTGTTTATTATATACTTTTCTTTTATACAAAAATTGAGTTTTCCTTCTATTGTTTGGTATATGACTCAACATTTCATGAAAATTTAAATAACTATGCTCTAAACATAAGAGCATTATTTGTTAACATTTAGTGTTTCTTTGAAAATACTTTATTACTGAAAATGAATATTCCAGGCAAATTTGAAAAAAAAAAAAAAACAAGAAATGAGGACACAGTTTGTTTGCTTGAGCTACTGAAAATCAAAGTGAATTCTAGAAGAAAAATGCAAAGTATATTAATCATCTGAAAAATCAAAAATTGAGAACTTAAGTATTTTATGGGCAAAAGAAACCTAGACTACTGTATTGCCAAAAGAGACAGAAAAAACTAACAAGCAAATGATTTTTCCATAAGTGGTGTCACTAAATTAATGTTGATGTAACTTTGGCTTGTTGAGGAAGGATGCTTATGGATCAGGGTGGAAATGATACTTGATTTTCAACAGTGTGGTAGTCAGCTTTGGGCAACTTTATTCCAGAAACAAGTGCCCAAAAAATTATAAAGAGGTTAGAAAGCCAGTCAGTCAATTTAAAAGACTTGAGGATGGATAAAAAGCAATGACAGAAAATTTCCTACATTTAAGAAAGCAATATTTTAAAGCTTATAGGAAAATATATTAAAATTCTTAAATTTAAAATTAATTTTGTGGAACTAACTAATCTATGAAAGTGTGTGTATATGTTCAGAGTTTCATGCTTGCATAAATTTTGACATCTGCTGGCTGATTTTTCATTCACAGAGAGAGAGGGAGAGACATTACAACACTAGTACTGTGGCATCTCTATGTATTGGGTCTTAAACTTATGAATATTGCATAGCAAAAGTACACACTTTACCATGAGCTATTCCTTGGCCCAATTTAATACTTTTATATGCAAACTTTGGAGGGGGGTGAAGTGTGGGAGCAGGGAGTTGCCTAAACTTCAAGTATATGAGATTCCACCACTCCTGGAAGACTCTTCTTCCTCCTAATTTTAGGTTATGAAACAGTAGAGAGAGACAGAAAGCACTATAGCACTGAATCTACCATTCATGAAGCTTTTTGTCCCATTGGGGAGGTCATCTGCCCAGGGAAGTCAGGTTGATGTCATAGTAGCATCTGCAACTTGGTGACTGAAAACCATTAAGATATAAAGCAGAATAAATAATCAAAACCCTAAAGGTAAGAATATGACAGCTGAGATTTGGGGTTTTCGTGCTGGAAGAAGCTAGGAAGTCTATTTTAGGTTTATTCCAACGGGCCCATGACTTTAACAATTTTTGCCTGAGCTCAATAGCTAACATGCAGGTGGGCTAAAAGTACTATAGGGGAAGATGGTGTCAGAGTTGGAAGTAACACTAGAAAGCTGGATCAGGTAGAAAGTAGCTTCCAAAATTGGAAAATTATATAAATTCCATTAACTGTAAACTCCATCGATCTGATCTAGGGCCCATGTCTACTCATATTCAGCACAGGAACCTGTGTAGCCTCTGTGTCCCTGTAGGTCTGAGCTCACACTCTGTGGTCATGGCAAGGAACATTCTAGGCTGCACTAATTTTGGGACCCATCTTCCTTAAGATGGTGCTGGGGACTTAAAACCTAGTCCTTATATGAAAACTTTTGAAAAAAAATTACCATTTTGGAAGGAAGAAATATTTACTCCAAGTCAATAATAGCCTAAATCAGCAATTAATTAATCATCTTGTATTTTCCAGTGTAGATCTTTAGTATTGAAAGACAATATAAATTACATTTTAAAATATGAATGAAAAAGAACAAAATTTAAATTAAAAATATTTCACATAGACAAAGGTGATATTTAAATACAGTAGCTCTATTTTTGGTTATCTATGCAATATAAATAAAATAAATTTTCTCCTAAAGATCAAGGGCAATTTTCACAGTATATTCTAATTTTGCTTCCTTCATTGACAGCATTTATAAACCACACCATAAATTGTGCACTAGTTTTACTAAGTAATGACAACATTTTATTTGTTGAGCTGAGCCTGTGAGTCTATTATTGTGTGATCCTGAAAGTAATTAGTTTAACTACTTGCCTTTAGGCTCTCTCTCTCCTTTTAAATTTATTATTTATAAAAAAGGAAACATTGACAAAACCATAGGATAAGAGGGGTACAACTTCACACAATTCCTGCCACCAGAACTCCGTATCCCATCCCCTTCCCTGATAGCTTTCCTGTTCTTTAACCCTCTGGGAATGTGGACCCAAAATCATTGTGGGATGCAGAAGGTTGAAGGTCTGGCTTCTGTAATTTTTTTCCCACTGAACATGGGCATTGACAGGTCGATCCATACTCCCATAGGCTATGTCTCTTTTGATGACAAGCCACCAGGTTCCAGATGCCATCAGGATGCTGGCCAGGCTTCCCTGGACTGAAGACCCCACCAATGTGTCCTGGAGCTCTGCTTCCCCAGAGACCCACACTACTAGGGAAAGAGAGAGGCAGACTGGGAGCATGGATCAACCAGTCAATGCCCATGTTCAGCGGGGAAGCAATTACAGAAGCCAGACCTCCCACCTTCTGCAACCCACAATGACCCTGGGTCCATGCTCCCAGAGGGATAGAGAATGGGAAAGCTATCAGGGGAGGGGATGGGATGTGGAGATTGGGTGGTGGGAATTTTGTGGAGTTGTACCCCTCCAACCCTATGGTTTTGTTAATTTATCCTTTCTTAAATAAAAAATAAATTTAAAAAAATTAGGAAAAAAAAAGAAATATTTCAGTGTTAACCACTTTGTTCTCTTCAGTAACAGATGCTCAAATAGATATTGTTGGTAAGCATAGGATTTAAAATAAAAAAGTGGTTTTTTAGTTAAGTTGTGGGGTTCTCTTTTTATTTCTTTGACTTTGTAATATGAGCATTTCCCTAGGACAAGTAGAGATGTTCTCTGAGGGGCCATGATTGGTGCACTGCAAGATTATGTAAACATGTGCCATGTATGTAGCTATGTGCCAACCACATATGTTCACAGATGCTTCTTTTTTATATGCTGTTTATAAATAATCCTATTTTAAAGCATTCTAAGGTTAAATTATTATATTATCCATTGTATAGTGAATAAAACTAAAATGTTGAAAGGTTAAGCAACTTGCACTGGATAGTATTCAAATCAAAGATGTTGATCATTAGAGTAACTGCCTGTAGTACTTGGGTTAAGTGGCATTAACAGTTCATTATTATTATTATGAACAGAAAATTGTGCTTACACTTAAAATAGAAAATAAATTAATATTAATCTTTGCCCCTTCTGTACTTCATTATCTCTTGTAGACCTACTGCTTCACAGGAAATGTGCCCTTTTTGTTTTTAACTGTTACTGTCAAGTGACTATCACTATTAAAAAAACAATGACATATTTTTAGGAAATTAAATGACTTATCCAAAATTTGTGTGAAAAAAAAAAAAAAACAAAGAATAGCAGAAGCTCTCCTGAGGAAAAAGAATCAATATGGATGTATCACAATTCCTGGCATAAGGTTATGTTACAAAGCAGTAGTAATTAAAACAGTCAGTTCTGGAACAAAAGCAGTTATGCAACAGGATAGAGACCCCAGAACTAAACCCACACAGGTATAAGCACCTTGAATACAACAAAGGGTCCAAAATTGCCCAATGGGAGAAAATAAGGTCTCTTAACCAAATGGTGTTGGATGAATTAAACAGAAACATGTAGAAAAATGAAATTAGATCACCAATTAACACCATAAACTAAAATAAGCTCATAGTGAATCAAAGCTTTGTACATTAGACCTGAAGCCATAAAATATATAGAAGAACAAATTGGTGAAATATTTCATGACATTAACAATCAAAGATGTATTTGGAGACTTCACCCAATGAGCAAGGGAAACAAGCTTGCACATTTAGGGCTATATCAAATTGAAAAGTTTCTACATATCAAACAAAAATTTCATAATTATAAACAGGTATCCTAGCAAGTGTGAGAACATATTTGTACACCATACTCAAGAAGTTGATATAAAACATATATAAAGAACTCATAAGGATCAGAAAAAAGAAAAATAACAATCCAATAAAAAGTGGGCAGAAGATATGAGTAGACAGTTCTCTAAAGAAGAGGTACACATGACCCACAGACATATGTAGAAATGTTCCAATTCACTCATCACCAGAGAAATGCAAATTAAAACCACATTCAAACTCCACTTCACACCTGTTAGGATGATCTTCATCATCAAGACAGGAGAGGATGTATGTTGAGAGAGAGGAGCTCTATACAGTGCTACCAGGAATGCAAACTGGTACAACCACTATGGAGAACAATATAGAGAATCTTTAATCAAATACAAATATAAATACTTTATGATCCAGCAATCCTACTCTTAGGCATTTATCCAAGAGATAATAACTCATTTGAAGAGACATATGCACCCCCTTGTTCATAGCAGCACTATTCACAGTAGCCAAAATATGTAAATAAGCACAATGTCTTCAACAAATGACTAAGTTATCTATAGCCTTAAGTCATATAGATCAAAATTATTTGGCAGTGTCATTATCTAAAATTCTGTTATTAATAGATATCCTTAATTGCCATAAATAATGATGAGGTCAAGTATATTACAGTAAAGCCTAACCACTGGATTTTCAAAGAAAAACAAGCTTCCAATTAGCTTGGTTATACTGATAATTAGCTATTTTTATTTAAACTCTTTCTAAGACTATAAAGAACTCTTCCCATTCTCTTCAAGATTCTTATTTCTCCTATTCCTAGAACCTTTGGGATTCTGCTTGTATTTCTTGATGTTTCTGTTCTCTGATCCCATAGCCTTTTATACTGCCTTGGTTGATCTTGACTTAATCAACAGTACCAGTGTCACCATACCATGTTATGCTGCTTGCTACTGCAGAGTGTCTCCAGAGATACTGAACCTGTTATGTCAGTCTCCCAATTCCTCTAATCTGATGTGATCTTTCCTAATGTGATCTTTTCAGATGGAATGTTTTCTAACACAGTTGCAGATACTATCAGCTATGCCCTAGAGTATTAGGTACATGTGTACATATATCCACAAACAAAGAGCAATTCTGTACCTCAAAGTCAAAGAGCTTAATAGCCCTCTGAAATTAAATTTAGACAGTGTAAGCCTGGAATCCTAATAGAATGTCCTAAAGAAGGAATCATAAATTATCTAATCATATATATTTATTACTTAGGCCTAAACACCCTCCTCCACTACCCCTTTCTTCACTTCCCTCAATCACTCTATCTACTCAATTAACTATGCAAAAGAAATTAAGTAAAATATATTCCTCCAACTGTTTTAATCTCTTCCTTCCTACAGAGCATCAGCATTACTTCTTCTTCTAGCGTTTGCCCTTCTTCCGTAGCCAGTCAACAGCATCAGGTTGAGCCTGACGTAAAGTTTCGAGACCTCCTTTGAATCTGGAGAGGTGGCAGTCGTTGACTATCCCGACAAATATCTGGCAGGGCAATGTTGCTAAGAACTGGCAGCCATGGAACCGGGGTGGAATGGATGGTTCCAGAAATTATCCTCATGGAGGAATATAATTTGGAATTGACCAAGTGGACATGGGGGCTACGGAACCATACTGGGGCACAGTATTCTGCAGTGGAATAGCATAATGCCAGAGATGATGATCATCATAGTGTGGAAGCGCTCGTGCCCCATGAGGAGCTGGCCAGTCTTGCAATGATGTTATTCCTCGCGCCCACCTTTGCTGCAGTTTTTATGAAATGTTCGTGAAATGACAGAGTGCGATGGAGAGTATTGCCAAAATCAACTGGCTGGGCTTCATGCCGGATTCTCATATCGTCAAGCTGCACATTAAGTTCACGCGAGGCCGAGGCATGGTGTAGATGGAAAACAGATGATACCGTTTTTGCAGTGCTAGGGATTAGTCGCCATTTTTTACAGTAATCAGATATCAGAGACATGTCTTTCGTGAGTGTTTCCTCGAGGATGTCGAACTTGGATGCCTGAGTTGCACAGCAGATGTCATCGGCGTAGATGAACTTCCTTGAAGAAGTTTCTGGGAGGTCATTGATGTAAATATTAAATAGCGTAGGAGCCAGAACATAGCTCTGGGGGAGGCCACCTGAGACAAGTCTCCATCTGCTAGACTTGTCACCCAGATGCACCCGGAATCTTCTGTTTTGGAGAAGAAATGATATAGTGTTGGCCACCCATGGAGGCAGGCATCTTGAGATCTTGACTAGGAGACCAGAGACCACGGTGCCAGATCATGTCATAGGCTGCTGTGAGATCAACAAAGACAGCACCCGTTTTTAAATTCTTCTGGAATCCATTTTCAATGTAAGTTGAGAGGGCCAGGACTTGTTTGCAGGTAGATCTTCCTGGGCGGAAACCAGCTTGGGCAGGTGATAGGAATTTCATCAGCATTACTGTTACCCACTGATAAGTTTCAGAAGAAACACTACACAACTGACCACTATGAAACACTTGAGATATATACATATATATCAAATAAATGACAATTATTATTCATATGAAAGCCTTTGCTAGAATCATCAAAAAAGGAAATTCAGGGAGTCGGGGTGTAGTGCAGCAGGTTAAGCGCAGGTGGCGCAAAACACAAGGACCGGCATAAGGATCCCGGTTCGAACCCCGGCTCCCCACCTGCAGGGGAGTCGCTTCACAGGCAGTGAAGCAGGTCTGCAGGTGTCTATCTTTCTCTCCTCCTCTCTGTCTTCCCCTCCTCTCTCCATTTCTCTCTGTCCTTTCCAACAACGACAACAACAATAATAACTACAACAATAAAACAACAAGGGCAACAAAAGGGAATAAATAAATAAATATTAAAAACAAAGTAAATTCAGAAAAACTTGAGGCTAAGTAAGACCCAAGTAATGTCCTAGGTCTATTTCTTCCATAATTTGAGGCCAGATCCCATAAATAGAATACCAATTTGGATACAACAAATGACATTCAACACTTTGACAAATGAATGAAAGTCTAAGCTTCTTAGATAAAGTCTGAATAAGGGTGAGAGACTGGTTCCCTTAATGATGGTCTTTTTTGCCTCTATCATATCATGCTCATCACCCAAGTCCCTAGACAGATATCCTTGGATTCCCCCATAAGTACTATGGGCCAAGACCTCTGATAGATCACTTTTTCTACCATCACAGGTCACATTCATTGGGACATCATTGGAAACCCTTTTGTGACCTTTTTCAGGACCATACCCTAATTATAAAATATCAGTGGTAGAGAATGCCCCACTCTCGAAAGGAGTCTGGGTCATCCTAATTTTCCACTCAAGGTAAGCTGGTTCTGAAATGCATACAACTTAGAATGTTCCCAGCTGTGTTTATGGACTGTGAGCTCAGTCTGATAGGAACTGAGAGGTACAGGTTCTTGTGCTAAATATAAGCAGACTACGCCCAGGGTTAGATGATACTGTGGTAAACAATTAATTGCATTTATATCTCATCTTCAAGTTTGTGAGTAATTCTCTGCTTTAATTCTGCTTCTAAGTTCCATTCCCAACCATCTTCTCAGATGATATTTCTAGCTATATATCAAGCTTAAGCAAAGATTATTTAGACATAGATTCCTAGGAACACTCCTAGAATGGACTTCCTAGCTTCCTTCTACCTTACTGTCTCTACTTTTATCTGTTCTATTTCCATTTTATGGTTTCTTTTTTATTATTTTTATTTATTTAATGGGTAGATACATCCAGAGATTAGTATGAAAGGGGGTGGTAGATATTGAGAAAGAGACACCTGCAGTACTACTTCATCACTTGCAAAGCTTTCCCCTTGCATATGGGGGCCTGGAGCTTGAACCTGGGTCCTTCTGCATTGTGACATGTGTGCTCAACCAGGTATGCCACCACTCAGCCCCTTGGTTTCTGTTTATTAAATACTTTGTCCTGCTTTCCATTGTATTGCACTTTAGTCACCAAGTTTCAGATGCTACTCTGATTCCATTCTGTCTTCTCTGTGCAGATGACCTCACCAATGCTTCCTGGAATCTCATCTCTCCAGAGCCCTACCCAACTAGGGAAAATAGAAACAGGCTGGGAGTATAGATTGACCAGCCAATGCCAATGTCCAGCAGAGAAACAATTGCAAAAGTTAGAACTCCCACGTTCTGCACCCCTCCAAAATATTTTGTTCCATACTCCCAGAGGTATAAAGAATATAGAAGTTTCCAATGGAGGAGATGGAAATTTTGTTGTGAACTGTATGAAATTAGAGCCCTATTATCTTACAATCTTGTAAATCAATATTAAATCACTAAAAATCAGAAAAAAAATAAGAAAATTCAAAGTGTATATTTTATTGGTATGTAGACTCAGCTGGCATAAGAGAATTTCATTTCTAATAACAGAAGGTTTCAAGATTTTATTGTACCAAGTAGTGCTGGGAGAAGCACAATAGGGAAAAAATGAATTCATTTTACATTAGACTCTATTTACTTGTAGAAAATTTTATTTTATTTTTTAATATGTACTTAATTATTCATTTATTTTCCCTTTTGTTGCCCTTGTTGTTTTTCATTATTGTTGTAATTATTGTTGTTGTTACTGATGTCATTGTTGTTAGGACAGAGAGAAATGGAGAGAGAACAGGAAGACAGAAAGGGGGAGAAAAAGACAGACACCTGCAGACCTGCTTCAACACCTTTGAAGTGACTCCCCTGCAGGTGGGGAGCTAGGGCTCAAACCAGGATCCTTAAGCCGGCCCTTGCACTTTACGCCACGTGCGCTTAGTGCCCGACTCCTGAAAATTTTATTTTATTTATAAAATGGAAAAGGTTTCGGTGCCAGGGACGGAACATTGAACATCAGATCCCCAGGCTTAAATTCATTGGGAGAACCATTGTGTCATCTCCTGGTTGTTATAGACATTTTTAAAAAGAACAGCTTTCTGTACATTGAGCTTAAAATGATTTTATAATAAGCTTTGAATGTTTTAAAATACTTATTACATCTTCACAATTCATGGCTACTGTTGAGTTGTTACCCATAATCTTGATGTAGTTTCTAATATCACTGCTTTCTACATTGATAAATTCCTTAAGTAGACATGAAGGCTGTTCATGCAGATTTTGACAAACATTTTATATGTTCCTGCTACTAGAGTCATCTTTACAAAAGTAATTGATAGTGTATGAGAAAACTGATTTGAAATGCCATGCATGTATCATTTGGAGCACTATCTTTAAAACCCTGGGAGCTTACAAGTACCTCCTCTTCCATCCACCATACCCAGGAGTTTTTAAGTCTTCTTGAGATCTATAGATCAATCTGAAGGCACTCTGATTTAATTGATTTGAAGTAAAATCTTAATACTAGACTGTTAAAAACTGTTCTCAGTGGGGTGATGGGAAAAAAACTTCTCAGTTGAAGATTGGAAATAGTAATTTAGAATTCTTCAGTTTATAGTATCTTGAAAGATTTTTTTCAAGTAAGCATCTTTCATAAGGAAAGTGACTTATTGAAATGATTAATAAAAAATTATAGTTAAACCCATTTTTTTCTACAAAGAAATTTTTTAACTAATAAAACATATAATAGTAGGTTTAAAGAAAAATATATCTTGAAATTTTATTCATAGAATTAACTGAATTATATATATTTGAGATATTTTAGCTGAGGCAATAGGATACAGAAGACCCAGATGTCATTATTTTGACCTTTTAATTATATTACATGTACAGTTTAATGAAGAACCACAAGAGAAAACTAGGGCAGATTATTGGAAGAAGAAAAATAGTGATGTTTTACTTAAGATTACTAATACTTCATATCATCTGCACTTAATATTGATCATTACTTAGAGTGAATCATTTTCTTTCTTTCTTTTGTTCTAATCCTACATCTACTTTTCTCTATTTTTTGTTCCTCTGTCAGGAAATTGTGAGGATGTGGTTAAACTTGGCAGTGCTTGACCTGAGGAATGTATCTATCCTGTCTGTCTCTCTCTCTACTGAGAGGTTGAGCAAGGAGGGATTGGAATAACTCCAAAGGTTTGTCCCATCTTATCAGACTCCCTGTATCACAAAGCACCCTGCATTCCTTATACTATGGCCATTAGATAAAAAGAAAGGGGGAGATGTTGGGAAATTGTGAGGAGCCTCACAAAGCACCCTGCATTTTTCTGCCTCCAGGATCCTGGAATTCCTTAAAACATTAAGCCAGATCCCCCTGCTCCACCCTGCATTCCTGATACTATGGCCTATCTACATAATCATTGTTAGATCCCCACCCATTCCATTCCTTTGACCTATCTTCTTTCTACCCTCAAGACCCTCCCTGCCTGCAGGGTATTATTAATCCTACCAGTTAAAACCCTTGCAACAGTTGCTAAAGAAGTTCCTACCTTTCCAGCCCCTTTTGCCTTTCTCCACCCCTTTCCTAGCCATTTCCTTTTCCAACTTGCCACGTCCTGGTCTTCCCAGAAGTTAAAAGCCTTGGCTCTCTGATCAAGAAAGAATCAAATTGTCTCTCCATCATGAGTCTGTTCCTGATTCATCTCCCTCGCATCTCTGAGTAAGTAGCAGCCAAGGCTGGCTCTGGTTAAATTCTCTCCTACCCATAGAGTACGCTCCCGGGAACAGGCATCCCCATACTAGCCCGGCATTTCTCTATTTTATTGTCAATCTGTATTTTTAGAGATGGTGATTGAATATTTCCTGTCAGAATAGTTGAATGAATGGATAAAAAAATTTGGAAGAATATTTTTCCTTTTGGACACTGAATTTCTTCATATCAACATCAGCTCAATACTATAGACTTCCTAAATACTATTAACTTTCTCTTCTGTCAGTGTACTATATCCAAAGGCCACCAGGACCATACTGTAGTTGGTATTATTTCTATTAATTCTTGTAGTGAGAAAGATCACACTATTGAAAACCACGAGGTTTCTTGGTGTAGTGATTTGAATGACAGGTGGCAGGATGATGCACCCACTTCCTAATTGTTGGTATGCTCAACACTATTCTATTTACATAACTGCTGTATTCTATTTACATAGCCACTGCAGGGCATTGGTTCAATCCCCACTGGTTCATGATATGTTTTTGCTCCGCCCCCTCTCCTTGTCATACCCTGATTTTCACCAGTCACTTTTCTCTCCACCCTCTCTGTGTTCCATCCTGTTCCCACCCTACTGGGATAGTATATTTATAAAGACAAGATTGTTTGTAGTGAGTTAGTTTTAGTTTAGCTTAGCTCGGTATAGATTGCGCTGCGTCCTGAATGAATAAAGAGATACTGCCTACAGCTCAACCATGAGTCCCGGGTCATCTGTTACCTGCCCGTGAAGCCAGCCCGGTGAAAACAACACCTAATTCATAGAACCTGTAAATTTTACCTTGTTAGGAAAAAAAGAGTATTTGCAGATAAAACTACGTCATAGATCTTGAGATGAAGGCATAATTCTGGATTAATTGAGTGAACGTAAGATTTCATGATGTTTTATTAGAGGAGAGGCTTATGTGACCATATAAGCAGTGATTAGAATGATGCAGTTAGAGAGTCAGGTGGTAGCACAGTGGGTTAAGTGCATGTGGCACAAAGCGCAAGGACTGGAGTAAGGATCTCACTTCGAGCCCCAGCTCCCCACCTGCAAAGGAGTCGCTTCACAGGCAGTGAAGCAGGTCTGCAGGTGTCTATCTTTCTCTCCCCCTCTCTGTTTTCCCCTCCTCTCTCCACTTCTCTCTGTCCTATCCAACAACAATGACATCAATAATAACTACAACAACAAAACAACAAGGAAAAAAAAGGGAATAAATAAATAAATAAATATAAAAATTAAAAAAAAAAAAGAATGATGCAGTCATAGTCTTCAAACCACAGAACGCCAACAATTATCAGAAAGTAGAAGACCGAAGGAATGAATTCCCTTCAAGAACTTTCAGAGGAATGTCAGTTCTACTACAAACTTGATTTTAAGCTTCTAGTGCTCAAAATTTTGAGAGAATAAATTTCTTTTATGCTATATTGTGATAATATGCTATGACATTAATATTAACAAAAGTCATCACTAATAAATATAGTGAAAGATTATAGAAATAAAGTTTGTTGCAGAATCTTGGCTTGCACTTGAGTATTGAGGAATGAGTTAAGGATTATTGTCTTAAATCAGGGAATATTATATGATTGGGTATTTCAATAAATCTTTATTTATTCAGATGGATGCCTAGGTCAAGAATGCCCTATAATTTTAAAGAGGTAGTAGTCAGTCATTGAGCCGAGAAAAGAGGTACTTGGCTTTTTTTTTCTTTCATGCTATAATGAACCATTTTTTGCATTTGATCAAGTAAAATTATAAGCTAACCATTTTGTCTCATTTCATTGTGGTTTCAGAGTAACTTTGTCTGAAGCTTATATTCTGTAATTTTATTTCTGGCTAATAGGAAAATAACATGATTGAGCTAGGTAAATTTGAAAATGTCAGTGTTTGCTCTATCATTCTGTCTTGAGTTCTTTAATAATGCATACATAGGCATAGGCGACCCCTTTTTTATTCATGCTAAAGGAGTCAACCAGTTCATTGTTTGAAGGTAAATTCATGCAGAATTGAGCTATGGTATTTCATGGGAGGTCTTCAGCATTTGGTTTGTTTTTGTTTTACTGTTTCATATAGAGAAATTATATACTTGAAACAGTAATAGTTTGTAATGAGTTTTGCAACTTTCTTTAGAACATAGACCAAAATAAAATTTTAGTTTATGTAAAATTAATTTTCCAGTTGGGTTTGATTTGCAATTTAGTGAAGGTATTTTCAGCACCAAATGTCAACTTGTTTTATGCTTCTATCGTCTACAGTGTTTCTAAAAGTTCACAATGAGAAATGGAACCTTTAGATCTGTTTCAGATCAACCTGGGGGCTGGTATTTTTAGATTAATTTTCAGAATCCTTTGGAAAAACATGGTTACAAGTCACTATTTCAAACCTGTAATTATTTTTAATCATATTGTCTTATGTTTTTATTATTATTTCTTTACTTCATATGGCAAGATTCAGGAAATTTTATCTGATCCTTAATGGGAAGTGATTGATCTTTGAACAAATCTGAGTAACTATACTTCACAAAGCACCAAATTTACACATACTTTGTAATATTTTTCACTCTAAATAAGTCCCTCTCCCAAATCAAGCACCTGCTTCTTTTGTATTTTCTCACTATAGTGCTAAGACTTGCACATGTTTTTCTCTCACACTTTCACCAAAGACAATTTGGAATTACTATGTTCACTCTGGGAGACATTTGATGTGCAAAAGAAAAGTCTTCAGTTAAGAGACAGAATAAAAAAAGAAACAAAATTGTAGATGTCCCATGTTCTATTGTTGTTCAAAGATATGAAGAGACTTTCTTTTGTTGTTTGTTTTAAATTTTTGTTTATAAAAAGGAAACACTGACAAAACCCATAGGATAAGAGGGGTATAACTCCTCACAATTCCCACCACCAGAACTCCATATCCCATTCATCTGCTTGAAAGCTTTTCTGTTCTTTATCCTTCTGGGAGTATGGACCCAGGGTCATTATGGGGTGCAGAAGGTGGAAGGTCTGGCTTCGGTAATTGCTTCCCCGCTGAACATGGGCATTGACAGGTTGATCCATACTCCCAATCTGTCTCTATATTGAGACTTATAATTACATTTGGGCCTTTGGAATGTCTTCTTCAAGATCATTTAACAAAATTTTATCAAAAATGTGAGAAACATAACTCTACTTGTGGAACATTGAATACTGTTTAATTCTATTGCCATACTATTCCCCTGCATCATTTACCATACCCTACAGAATATTTATGACTTTTAGATGATGTTCAAAAATTTCCTGTCAGAACTGTTGAGTGACTAGATTAACTTTTCTGCAATATTCTCTCATTTGGACCATGAGACCTTGTTTGGTTTCTATCTTCATGGATACACAGGAAATTGATACATTTCCAATTTCATGGTCAGTTGTGTGGCAGTTATATGACAGTTTTTGTCAGTGACTTGTAGGAAAAATTCTGTGTGTTCTTTTAAGTATTGACATAGAACATTAGTCACAGTCATCTTATATTTATTCCCTTTTTTTGCTTGACTTGATAGTTATATGTTTAAGATGGCAATGCCACATTAGAAGAAGTCAAGATTCGGGGTCAACAGTTGGAAGAATTCCAGAGAGGAGAATTATAGTTAAACTATAAAGTAAGGAGAAATGAATTGTTATGAGGATAAGGCACCAAGATTTGGGGACTATTTGTTTCAACAACTAGTGGTATTATACCTAATCATTATAACTTCTTGAGCCAATTTAGGACTGGGGGGAAATAGGCAATATATAGGAAGATGGGGAGAGATAATTGGGAAATAGAAGGTATTTCAAAGTATGAACCCCGGTCCCTGCACATGGTAATGTGGTGTGCTTAAACAGATGCGCTCCTAAATAAAATAAGTTTCTATTTAAATATCAATTTGACTTCATTAATCTTTTGTGTAAGCCCACTGAGGCTACACAACTCCAGAATGACATTATTTTTTTAATTTATTTTTCTACTTTATTGGGGGGGGGTAATGGTTTATAGAATAGTTGCTGACACATAGTGCAGCTTCTCATCTCCCCATGATTGGTGTCTACAAGAGACACTCTCTCAACATAGGTCCTGTTCCACCATCACGCATCAGGGATACACATACCCTCCATCTCATCCCTTTTCCTCTTCCTTTTCCTGTTTTTCTATTTTAAGTTTCACTTGTGAATGAGTTCATCTGGTACTCATCCTTCTTTATTGGCCTAACTAAACATAATACCTTTGAGATCCATCCCAAGATATGGAAAAGGAGGTGATATCAGTATAATAAAAAAGGAAGGTTATATTCTAAGAAAGAAAAACAATCAATGAACAACTATTATATATTTTAGAAGCTAATGAGAATTTGGGGGAAAATCAGGGGAGGGGTGAGATGTCAGTGATTATTTGAAGGGCAAGTGGTCAGAGACAACACACTATTATGGAAAAGCTTAGAAAGGAGGTGGAAAATTTTTTTTTAAAAAATCTTTTTCTTTTTATTTAATTTTATTTATTTATTCCCTTTTTTGTTGCCCTTGTTTTACTGTTGTAGTTATTATTATTGATGTCATTGTTGTTGGATAGGACAGAGAGAAATGGAGAGAGGAGGGGAAGACAGAGGAGAGAATGACAGACACCTGCAGACCTGCTTCACTGCTTGTAAAGTGACTTCCCTGCATGTGGGGAGCCAGGGGCTTGAACCGGGATCCTTAGGCCAGTCCTTGCATTTAGCTCCATGTGAGCTTAATCCACTGCTCTACCGCCCTAATCTCAGAGGTGGGAACATTTTTAAATTGCTTCATAGTCTTCCATTATATATGTATACTAACATTTTTTTTAGTCACTCATCTGTCATTGGGCATCTGAGTTGCTTCCATGCTTGGGATATTACAAACTGTACTGCTGTAAGCATAGGTGTTGATTCCTCTCTTTGCATAGCTGTCTTTATTTCATTTGGGTATAAACCCAGGAGAGGAATTCTAGGGTAGAGTGGGTTCATTTCTATTGTTCTTCAGGCTGTTTTCTACTGGGGATGGACTGATTTACATTCCCACCTGCAGAGAACTCCTTTTAGGCTGGGGAGATAGCATAATGGTTATGCAAAAAGACTTTATAGTACCTGAGGTTTCAAGGTCACAGGTTTAGTGCCTAGAACTTAAGCAGAGTGCTGGTGAAAAAAAAAAAATCCTTTCCTCCCCACAGCTTCAGCAACACTTGTTGTTTGTTTTTTCAAATGCAAAGCATTCCCATTGATATAAAGTGGTAACTCATTGTTTTTATTTGCATTTCCCCATCATAGTGACTATGAGTGTTTTTTTTTTCTTTTTTTTATGTCTACAAGCCCCATATAATGTTTTGGGCCCTTTTGTCAATAATTAGATGCCTGTAGATGTCCCAGGATAACTTTTTTGAGATAGAAAGGCAAGGATAGAGATAGAGGCAAATCACATAGCACTTCCTTTAGTGGGGGCTGGGCTTGGATACAAATTTTCTTTTTGTGCTTGGTTGTCTCCAGGGCTTCAGTACTCTGGACTGACTTTTCCAGATAGAGGGAGAGAGAGGGAGAAAGAGAACTGAAGTTTCTTTCAATGAGTGGGGGCTAAATTTAAACCTTTGTCACATACAGCAAAACAGTGTGCTATTTAAGGGAATTATTCTGCCTGCCTGTGAAACTTTTAAAATGATCTCATTCATTTGAAAAACCTTTAGTTAATGCCTACTATGTGGTGTACATGGTTCTAAGTCCTGGTATACATCAGTATAAGAAAAAGGAAGATTATATTATTTTTTTAAATGTTTATTTATTCCCTTTTGTTGCCCTTGTTGTTTTATTTTTGTAGTTAGTATTGATGTCATCCTTGTTGACTAGGACAGAGAGAAATGTAGAGAGGAGGGGAAGACAGAGAGGGGGAGAGAAAGATAGACACCTGCAGACCTGCTTCACTGCCTGTGAAGCTACTCCCCTGCAGGTGGGGAGCCTGGACTAGAACCGGGATCCTCAGCTGGTCCTTGTGCTTTGAGCCACCTGCGCTTAACTTGCTGTGCTACCGCCCGATTCCCAGGGATGATTATATTCTAAGAAAGAACAATCATGAACAACAACTATATTTATATTTTAGAAGCTAATGAGATGGAACCATTGGTTAGGGCCCACTTTCCCGTATGCCTCTCCCAATCCATATCAAATAATATTGCATCTGCCGATCACAACCTAACCAACACAACGATTGCCACCTCAACATGCTTCACTTCAGACTGTGTCCAGAGACTTCACGTGTGGAATGACAACCCTTCAGCTTCATTACTCGGGTGAGACCTTTCCTTTCATAGTATACTATAATTCCATCTCAGGTGGTTCACTTTCTAACAAAGTCCCAAAACCTAGATATAGACCAGGTTCTGTGAGAGAGAGCATATGTTCACACGTATCCATAAACTACTGCAAAATATATACCTGAAAGCAGAAGTACACTAGAGTTTGCAGTGAGTATCCCCCTAACACTTCCTCTCCACTATCCCAAGCTTTGGGTCCATGATTGCTCAACAGTTTGTTTGGCTTTGTATGTTAACTCTCTTTTCAGTCACCAGGTTCCAGATGTCATCAGGATGCCGGCCAGGCTTCCCTGGACTGAAGACTCCACCAATGTGTCCTGGAGCTCAGCTTCCCCAGAGACCCACCCTACTGGGGAGAGAGAGAGGCAGACTGGGAGTATGGACTGACCAGTCAGCACCCATGTTCAGCAGGGAAGCAATTACAGAAGCCAGACCTTCTACCTTCTGCAACCCACAATGACCCTGGGTCCATGCTCCCAGAGGGATAGAGAATGGGAAAGCTATCAGGGGAGGGGGTGGGATATGGAGAATGGGTGGTGGGAATTGTGTGGAATTGTACCCCTCCTACCCTATGGTTTTGTTAATTAATACTTTCTTAAATAAATAAAAAAAAAGAAGCTAATGAGAATTTAGGGGGAAATCAGGGGAAGGGTAAGAGGACAATGATTACTTGTAGAGAAAGTGATCAGAGACAACACACTAAGGAGTAAAGTTATGGAAAAGCTTAGAGAGGAAGTGGAACAAGATCTCAGAGGACCCACATCCCACACTGACAGACTTGAAGTGGTAATATGCCAGGGTAGAGTGAAGAAGGGGAGAACTGCAAGACAAGACGTCAGAAAAGTGATAGGATTCAAGTTCTGATGGACCTTGAAGAGCCTTTCATCATGTGAACTTACTTTGATGATGAGTCAACAAAGTCACTGAAGAGTTTTTAACAGTAAGCGTTACCTGAGCTTCATTTTAACACAGCCACACTGACCACTGACCGCTGAGTTGAGATGAAATAGTGAGTGTGGAGTAAGAGGAGGTACTTGCTAGTACAGTTTAGATATAATCTATATGAGAAAGTGAGGTGTCGGGCTAGGGAGGTAGTTACGAAGCTGGTTAAAAGTGATCAAATCTTGATGTACTTTATTGTTGTTACTGATGTCCTTGTTGTTGGAGAGGACAGAGAGAAATGCAGAGAGGAGGGGAAGACAGAGAAGGGGAGAAAAAGATAGACACCTGCAGACTTGCTTCACTGCCTGTGAAGCCAACCCCCTGCAGGCGGGGGAGCTGGGGGCTTGAACCAGGATCCTTATGCCAGCCCTTGCGCTTCATGCCACGTGCACTTAACCCCTCTGCACTATTGCCCAACCCCCTGGATAACAGATTCTAAAGTAGAATTTAAGCATTGGCCAGGTGAAGTTTGAGGTGTCTCTTAGTATCTCCACACTAAAGAGAGCAACCACAATTTACCTTTATTTATGTAGTATCTTAAAAAGTTTGCTATTGCTTTCTATGTTTATTGTCCCTTCAGTAAAGACTGTGATCATCTTGCAATATTGGGGAAGACTTTAGATTGAGCCTTTACTTCTTATACTGTTACAAGAACTTTGGAGACCACACAGTTTCTTTGTAAATCTGCTAATATCAGGGCTGGGTGGTGGTACACCTGGTTGAGCACACATGTTACAATGCACAAGGACCAGGGTTCAAGGCACCGGTCCCTACATGCAGGGGGAAACCTTTTCGAGTGGTGTAACAAGTGTGCAGATGTCTCTCTGTCTCTCTCCATCTCTACAGCCCTCTTCCCTCTTGATTTCTGGCTGTCTTACCCAATAAATAAATAAAGATAGTAAAAAATATATAAATACAGTAATATATCATGCAAAGAAATTGGATGGTTTTATAATAAATTAGATGTGAATTCTGTCTTGTATAGATTATCTTTTGTGCTCAGTTTAGGATTATTTTTGCTCTATATGTTAGCAGACTCATGTATTTAGAGAACATAGGAAAAGAAAACAGAGAGAAGTGTTTGGCAGATAAAAAAGAAAAGCTCTCTATCAAATAAATGTTGCATGGAAAATTCTTCATGATGACAGATGTGATTCCAGCACAAACACATTAAAGAAAGAATATCATTTGTATTTAACCTGTGTGTAAGCTCCTTCATAATGAGAACTCATGATCTAAGAGCTATATTCAGGTGATTTGTGAGAGACCAAGGAACTGACCTTGATACTAGTTAGGTGGGACACTGGCAGGGCTGGGCATGCAAGAGAATCTTTCATACATCTTGAAAGCTCATGGGACTTTGTTAACAACCCCCAGGAACTCAAAATCAAGTCATCAAAAAATTAAATAACTAAAGTAAACACCAGTTTCTTAAAATGTGTCTCGTGTGTTCTAAAAGAAAAAAGAGTTTTTAAATTTTTTTTAAATTGAGTGTTCATTAATGTAGCTTGATTCTGGAATAACATAATCTGTGGCCTGTGACTTTTTGAATCTAAATATAAACACTGTGAGAGGTTAGCTTTTAAAATTACTTTTAAATGTTTTTTAATTTATTTAAAAGAGAGGGAAAGAGAGTGTGGGAACCAGAGTACCGCTCAGAGTTGGCATGAAGTGGCCTCAGGCATGCAAGTCAGTACTCTAGCAGGTTGAGCTAACTCGCTGGCCTAAATTACATTTTTATTTTATTGCTGCTTATGGGACTTAACCCTATGCCAACATCTTTTCAAATAAACAGATGAAAACAGAGAGAAAGATCAAGATACCACAGAACCAAGGCTTCCCTTAGTATGGTTTGGGGCCAGGCTCGAACCTGGGTCCTATGCATGACAAAGCAGTTAACCTCCCAGGTGAGCTAGCTTTCTAACCCCTTATAAGTCCTTTTTAATTACTTCACTCAGTTCTACTAATTTTCTGTCTTGTTACTTTGTATGTGCTGCTTTAACTGCATTAGCTTTATATGAAAAGAAAAATATTTTATATCATATAAAACACGTATATGTCAAAAGGGAATTATAATGTTTTTCACCTTTCCATGATGAATAAAACTCAGAAAAGGCATGTTAAAAAACCAAGAAGCAGTGATAAAAAGAAATAGTATACTCCTTTTGAAAATAAAGATAATTTTTTAAAAAAAGATTAGAAGACTTTGCTAGTTTAGGATTATTTATAAAATAAAATTTAAAATAAAATAAAATAAATTTTATTTATAAAATAAAATTTGTTAGGTAATAACTCAATCTTTCTACCAGTACATGACATTTTTTTTTCTAGAGTCAGATATTATCATTGTAAATGCTTGTTTTAAACTAGAGTGAATAATTTATCAAGATCCTGGTTTGTGGGTGGGAGCGGGGTTTGAGATG
The DNA here is from genome assembly GCF_950295315.1 of Erinaceus europaeus. NCBI lineage: Eukaryota > Metazoa > Chordata > Mammalia > Eulipotyphla > Erinaceidae > Erinaceus > Erinaceus europaeus. Next base: position 100,899 of record NW_026648008.1, on the reverse strand, counting down.
GGGCTCTCAGTGCAAACAATCTCACACATTGTCAAATATTTTGCTATGTAGTTTGACTGATACATATTCTAAGACTGAACTTCTCCAAGATGTCAGTGTTAACAGAACTACCTCTCTCTGCTACCTCCTAGGCTTTTTTTTTTTGTGTGTGTGTTTTTGCTAATAAAATAAAGGTTGTGGAAAGGTTAAAAGTCCACCATGAGCAATTACAATCAAAATGAATCATAATGCTAACAGGCAAAGCTGCTTGTCAACATTTATAATACATACGTCATTCCAGTGACTAATTCACATCATAATTGTGGCCTTTTGTTATTATCATTACAAATCTGTCAGATTTATGTAAGAGAATACTTTTTTTTTTTTTGGTTCTTCTCTGTATCATGTCCTTTTCCACACCTTCTTTCTTTCTTTTTTTTTAAATTTCTTTATTTGGGGAATAATGGTTTACAGTTGACAGTAAAATACAATAGTTTGTACATGTGTAGCATTTCCCAGTTTTCCACATAACAAACAGTTCAACTTCCATTAGGTCCTCCTTTGCCATCATGTTCCATGAATATCTTTATATAGAGTATTTTGTGCAAGCTGATAAGATACTGAAATAATTTTTTGCAATCCATATATTTTTTCAACTTTGAATACCTCTAAAAGCACTTATGTGCACTTGTATATAGTTCATAATATCTGTATGCAATTCTGTAACTTTTCTTTTTTTTTTGCCTCCAGGGTGATTGCTTGGGCTTGGTGCCTGCCCCACAAATCCACTGCTCCTGGAGGCTACTTTTTTTCCTTTTGTTGCCCTTGTTTTGTTGTTTTATCATTGTTGTGGTTGATTTCATTGTTGTTGGATAGGACAGAGAGAAATGGAGAGAAGAGGGGAAGACAGAGAGGGGGAGAGAAAGATAGACACCTGCAGACTTGCTTCACTGCTTGTGAAGCAAACCTCTTGCAGGTGGAGAGCCTGGGCTCCCACTGGGATCCTTAGGCCTGTCCTTGCACTTTGAGCCATGTGAGCTTAACCTGCTGTGCTACTGCCTGATTCCCATTTCTTTTTCATTTTTCTAAAATATTTTATTTACTTTCTTTTTGAAATTATTTTTTAAAATTTTTATTTATAAAAAGGAAAGCATTGACAAAAACCATAGGATAAGAGGGGTACAACTCCACACAATTCCCACAACCAAAACTCTGTATCCCATAAATAAAAAAGAGGGGGGGGGAGGGGGAGGGGAGGAGGGAAGGGGAGGAGGGAGGAGAGGAAGAGGGGTAGAGGGGGAGGGGTAGAGGGGGAGGGTAGAGGGGGAGGTAGAGGGGGAGGGGTAGAGGGGGAGGAGTAGAGGGGGAGGGGTAGAGGGGGAAGGGGAGGGGGAGGGGAGGGAGAGGGGGAGAGAGAGGGGGAGAGAGGGGAGAGAGGGGAAGAGAGGGGTGAGAGGGGGAGAGAGGCGGAGAGGGGGAGGGAGGGAGAGAGGGAGGGAGGGGGAGGGGGAGAGGGAGGGAGGGTGAGGGGGAGGAAGGGAGAGGGGAGGGGCGGAGGGGGAGGGGGAGGGAGGGGGAGGGGGAGAGAACGAGGGGGGGGAAAGGGCGAGGGCGCAGGAGAGGGTCCCATAGACAACTTCCTAGCTTTTGATCTCAGAGCCTCAGGCATGGAAGTCTTTTGCATAACCATTAGGCAGTCTTCCCAACCTCTGTAGTATTGCTCTCTTAACTAAGGCCAATATATTTGCTTTTTTTGGTCTACAATCTGGCCATTAAGTTCAAGTACATGTCTTAACATAAAGGGCTTATATTTTTAGAAGATAAATGTCTAAACAACTAGTAAATGCTATATGTTTCATGCTATCTTGGTAATAGGGAATTAACAGGATTTTAATATAAACCCTTTACTGAAGCAGTTGTTTGAGTTTATTATAATAGAAATGCATCTGTTAAACTCCAAAAGAGCAAATCACCATTAGGAAAGTAATGTAAACAAAGGTACATAATTTCTGGTACCAGTAATTAGTTACAATTTTCAAAAATCCATCATAGCATGTATTCGTCAATCTTAAAAATTTTAAGCATTTATTTCACTTATATTCAGATAATTCTCATAGTCATTTTCCAGAAAGATAAAGCATCTTTTTTCATTGGTGATATGGCTTGGTCTAGAGGCAAAAGACTTTAGGAAAGTTGAACCCATAGCTTTACTTCTTTATTTTCATTTTTTTAATTTTTAAAAAATATATATATTTAATTTATTTATTGGGGAATTTAATGGCTTATAATAAATAGTAAAATAAAATACAATAGTTTGTACATGTTTAATATTTCTCAGTTTTCCACATAACAATTCAACCCCCATTAGGTCCTCCTCTGTCATTATTTCTAGGACCTTAACTCTTCCCCCTACTTCCCACCCCAAGAGTCTTTTATTTTGGTGCAATACACCAACTCCAGTCCAAGCACTGCTTTGTGTTTTACCTTCTGTTTTTATTTTTCAAATTCTATGAGTGAGATCATCCCTTATTCTTCTCTTTCTGGTTGATCTCACTTAACATGATTCCTTCAAGCTCAGTCCAAGATGGGGTGAAGAAGGTGAATTCATCATTTTTAATGGCTGAATAGTATTCCATTGTGTATATATACCACAATTTATTTAGCCACTCATCTGTTATTGGACACCTGGGTTGCTTACAGATTTTGGCTATTACAAATTGTGCTATTATGAACATAAGTATACACAAATCTTTTTGGATGGTTGTATTTTGTTCTTTGGGATATATTCCCTGAAGAGGAATTGCATGGTCTTAGGGTAGGTCCACTTCTGGCCTTCTGAAAGTTCTCCAGACTGCTCTCCACAGGGGCTGGACCAATCTCTATCCCCATGCAGGAGAGTTCCTTTGTCCTCACACCTCTTCAGCATTTGTTGGTGCTACCTTTTCTCATGCATGACATTCTTGCAAGAGTGTTCTTCTTCATTTGCATTTTCATGGGAAAGATATTTCCATAATTTAACTGTACTACCGAGTTTTTCTCTAGTGCCTAAAATCATAGGCCCATATATATATATATAAAATTATATATATAATTTAAGAAAGGAGACATTAACAAAACCATAGGATAGGAGGGGTACAACTCCACACAATTCCCACCACCTGATCTCCATATCCCATCCCCTTCCCTGATAGCTTTCCCATTCTCTATCCCTCTGGGAGCATGGACCCAGGGTCATTGTGGTTTGCAGAAGGTGGAAGATCTGGCTTCTGTAATTGCTTCCCCACTGAACATGGGCGTTGACTGGTGGATCCATACTCCCAGTCTGCCTCTCTCTTTCCCTAGTAGGGTGGGTCTCTGGGGAAGCGGAGCTCTAGGACATATTGGTGGGGTCGTCAGTCCAGGGAAGTCTGGTTGGCATCATGCTCTATCTCAGGGGACCTGGTCTATATCTAGGTTTGGGGACTTTATTGGGGAGTGGGCCACCTGGAATGGAATTAGAGAATACTATGAAAGGAAAGGTCTCACCTGAGTGATGAAGCTGAAGGGTTGTCATTCCACTCCTGGAGTCTCAGGACACAGCCTGAAGTGAAGCATGCTGGGGGGGCACTTGTTGTGTGTTGATTAGGTTGTGATCAGCGAATGCAATATTATTTGATTTGAATTGAGAGAAGCATGCAGGAAAGTGGGACCCACTGTAAGGTTCCAGAACTGGGGGAAATATGGCTCTATAGTGGAAATGTGAGGTTCCTGCTGTCTTAGGGTTCAAGAAGACAATGGATAGTTATTGTTATCATCACATTATTTGGTAATTGGGTTGACTTTGAAAAGTCCCTTTGTTAGGGTTTGCCATATAATACCAAGCATCTTGTGTATAGCGGTGCCACCGGTTGCTTCTGTTCTCCCTTGTTTAGGCCTTTGAGAGAGTCAACATATCATTATTGTAGGAAATTATACTAGTGTTCATGATAATAACGAGAGAATCTGTACTTGTGCAAAGTAATACAAGTTTGGAATACTTTGATGTGCTGAATGGAGAATGAATGGAGAATCACACCACACTAAGGGGAAGACTGAACCAAACCCCTGCTGTTGTTTTCTAGGAGTGTAAACAGAGCTTTTTTTTTTTTTTTTTTTTTTTTTTTTGTCTGCTACCTGAGCTGGATATGAGAAGCATATGTAACCTAAAAGCATGAATAAGGTGCACCTGGGGTTAATTGATATGGTGTGAGTGTCACACGCTTTCCTCATTGGGTCCTATGTTCCTATTGGATGGTGATCAGTATATCTAACTCTATATGTGAACAATAAAGGAGCTGTCTCTGAGGCACTCCGGGGGGGGGGGGAGGTTGGTCTTTTCCTCCATATCTCACCTTCACCACTTGTTTCCTGTGTTGCTTTGGCTTCTCTACTGGCCAGAGGACACCCAATAACAAAAGCTTTAGAGTAGAACTGGATGGTTTGCAAAAGTTGAGGCGAGCGATGATAGCGAGGTTGAGTCCCAAGATGGCTAAAGCTACAGACTTTAGGTAAGAGGAAGCCTTGAAAGTTGTTTGCCAAGGGAGTTGGGCAGTAGCTCAGTGGGTTAACCGCAGGTGGTACAAAGTTCAAGGACAGGCATAAGGATCCCGGTTTGAGACCCAGCTCCCCACCTGTAGGGAAGTTGCTTCACAAGCAGTGAAGCAGGTTTGTAAGTGTCTTTTTCTGGTCCTCTCTGTCTCCCCCCCTCCATTTATCTGTTCTATCCAACAAAGATGACATCAATAACAACAACAATAATAGCCACAGCAATAAAAAAGGGCAACAAAAGGAAATAAATAAATATTAAAGAAAAGAAAGTTGTTTGCCATGAAGTGTGCTATATATACACAAATCCCTTATTTCACATTTGTTCTGACATTTTCAGTAAAATTGTAAAATTAAACAGCATGTCCTTGGTTTTCTCTAAGCAGAACCTGAGAGTACAGTCTGATTTATAGAAGAAACTTTTTGAGACAAACCCCCCTCCCAACCAGTGAACACTTGATACTGCAGCTAGTCCTGAACCTTGTATAGGTCATATGTTGAATTTAAAAACTATTTATTTTGAACAGAGATGGAGAGAATTGTGATAAGAACAGGAGAGAGGGAAAGAGAGATAGTTGTAGCACTGCTTCACAGCTTTCTCCGGCTACCGAGAACCTTGATCTTTGTTCACTGTGATGTGTATACTCAGCTAGGTGCTTTACCAACTGACCCTAGGTGATACATATATATATATATACATATATATATACATATATATATGTATCACCTTATTTAATGGATAGAGACAGCCAGAAATCAAGACGGAGGGGGGTGATAGAGAGGGAGAGAGACAGAGAGACACCTGTAGCCCTGTTTTACCACTTGTAAAGCTTTCCCCCTGCAGGTGCGGACCAGGGGCTCCAAACCAGATCCTTGCGCATTGTAATACATGTGCTCAACCCGGTGCACCACTACCCAGCCCCATGGCCATATTTTAAAAAAATATATGTGTGTACCTATTAAAAAAGTTTAATTTGGGGAGGGGTGGGCACCAATGCACCTGGCTGAGCACACATATTACCATGTGCATGGAAACTGGTTTGACAATCCAGGGCTTTATGAATACAAGGTTTCAAGACTCCTGGATTGATTTTGTCAACCAGATAGAGAATGAGAGAGATGAGAAAGAGAGAGAGAGAGGAGAAATAGAAGAGAGAGGAGAAAGGGAAGAGAGAGAGAAGAGAGAGGAGAGGAGAGAGAGAGAGAGAGAGAGGGAGAGAGACCCCGACCATAGGACCCGAGAGAGAGACCATAGGACCCAAGTGTCCCCAGTAACCTAGCCTTCCCATGTGTGGTCTGATGACTTCAACCTGGGTTGCTCGTATAGCAAGGCAAGGACTCTATAGTTCATATCTCTTTGATTCTTCTTACTCCAGGTTTTTAAAAAAATATTTATTCCCTTTTGTTGCCCTTGTTGTTTTATTATTGTAGTTATCGATGTCGTCATTGTTGGGTAGGACAGAGAGAAATGGAGAGAGGAGGGGAAGACAGAGAGGGGAAGAGAAAGATAGATACCTGCAGACCTGCTTCACCACCTGTGAAGTGACTCCCCTGCAGGTGGAGAGCCGGGGGCTCTAACCGGGATCCTTAAGCTAGTCCTTGTGCTTTGCGCCATGTGAGCTTAACCCGCTGCGCTACTGCTCAACTCCCTCTACTTCAGCTTTTAAATTCTCTATGTTGCCAAGTAGTAGCAAGCCAATATTATATTCCCTTAGAGCTCTCCCATGGATTTATCAAACATTTATTTATTTATTTATTTATTTATTTGTTTATTTATTTATAACCAGATCACTGCTCAGCTCTGGTTTATGGTGGTGCTAGGGACTGAACCTGGGGACTTTGGTAGCTCAGGCATGAAAACCTTATAGTATAACCATTATGCTATCTCTCTAGCTCAAACACATACACTTTAAAAGAGAGCCTATCTTGAAATATCCTGAGTGTATACTGTTTAGATTCCTCGTGATTGTTCAAAATATACAGTGGTCTTTCAGTCTGTTGATTCTGGGGTTTCATCTCACCCCACACTCCTTACTCTAGACCTTTTACTTTAAACAGATTCAGCTCATTTCACTTACTCTTAAGTTCCCTTATTTCACTTACTCTTAAGTTTCCTTATCAGTGAACAACTACTTCCTAATACAGTTTTGAGTTACTGATTATGCTACTTACAGTTTGCTACTTTCCTTTAGTGCATTTTCAATAGGCTATCATGCCAGTCACTAGAAAATGTTGAAATAGCATAAAAAAGAAAACAGTAAATAAGCAAAGAAAAACAAACAGTTGCACCTATTAGGCTTACCACTATTATAAAACAACCCTGTCCTCATTATTCCTACCTTTTAATTCTGTTATCAATAGTCACAAATTGAACAGGAATACAAGATAATACAGGAAGCATATAATGTTGATACCAAACAATATATTAATTGTAATTTAAAGCTTGAATTTTTCTGGGGAGTCGGGCGGTAGTGCAGAGGGTTAAGCGCACATGGCGCCAAGCTCAAGGACTGGAGTAAGGATCCTGGTTCAAGCCCAAGGGTTCTACACCTGCAGGGGAGTTACTTCGCAGGTGGTGAAGCAGGTCTGCAGGTGTCTGTCTTTCTCTCCCCTTTCTCTTCCTCTCCTCTCTCCATTTCTCTCTGTCCTATCTAACAACAATGACATCAATAACAATAATGATAACTACAACAAGGGCAACAAAAGGGGAAATAAATATTTTTTAAAAGCTTGAATTTTTCTGATATATGTATATATATTTTTTCTGATATATAACTGTGTGGAAAGTATTGAGAGAAGATATATTAGTTTTATCCTCTCATACAGCTGGGTCTCTAAGACATTATTTGATAGAAATATATTTAATTTGAGCACAGAACTGTAATATTCATTACTAGGCATCAGTTTATCAAAGTACAGAACTACCTGGATATAAAAAATATGTGGACGAAAGAAATTCATTCCAAAATGTTATACACTAATTAGTCATCTGGCAGATGCTTGGAATACGACATTGACTAAGACAGAGACCTTGTTAAAGAGACACAACTGCATGGGGTAATTGATCTCATTCTAACTAAACAGACTGAGAAAGCTAGGCAGACTTAGCCATTCATTACTTTAACTCCCTGGAAAAAAATCTGGCATTGCAACCTTTAAAAAAATACCTATGATGATATTTTCTTTTTTGGAGTTGGTTAGGAAAACATATAAATCAGACACCTGAAGTAGACACACGGAATTCTTGAAGCCATAAACCCAGGGATTTTGCTCAATTTTCATCTAATAAAATAGAAAAGCAACCCACTTGGCAGAAAGTGGGCTTCCTGAAGGCTCTGGCAGAACCACACTTTGCTGTACACAGTGCTGTCTGTACATTCAGAGCCACAGTGTTCTGTTGACACAAAGCAATAAATGGTGCTCTTCTGCTGTTGCCACTACCAACTAAAGAGAATTTTCTAAGACACATTTTCCAGGGCTAAGATTTTAATGACTTTTCTTAGTCCTGGTGGCACACTCTAGCAAAGTACAGATAGTTCATGATAGCATATCCAAAAGGGTCATCTATAGACATATGTATGTAATTTTAGGACATAAATCAACAATGCAATGAATTTCTCACAACCTCAAACCTGCCACGTTGATGAAAGCTAGATATTGTTGAGCATTTTCCTTAGCAAAGGTGATTTTTGGTCTTTTGGTATTTTTGCTTTGTCCCACATCACACTCTCCTCCTCTTCTCTTTTAAATTTAGAAATTATTTTTGGAATAACCTCAAATTTAAATTTCAGGTACATGCCATTGATTCTACATGAGCATCAACTACATTGATTTCATCCCATAAAGCCCAGTTCTATCCTTTATCACACAATTGTCCACTTTATTCTGATTTAACAAGACACCCGTTACCCTCTCCTCTTCTGGTAATGACTAATTGGTTTTATAGTCCAAAAGTTTATTTTTGTTTATCCCTTGTTCTCTCTTTATATAACATAAAAACATGTGGTCTTTGATACAAAATACTCTTTTTTAATAATAATAAGTATTTTGCATCAAAATATGTGTGAAGATAAAGATAAGAAGCAGATATTAGTCACCTTATGACATATTCACCCGCATTTTCCTTTCAGAGGATTAGCTATACTTCTGCTTTATTGGCAAAGTACACAGTGCTAAAAAAAATTGCAGGGCATATTAGAAGGATGAATTATGAATTTAGTCATCAAATAAACAATAAGAACATTTTGACAATGGAACAGAAATTATTAATATAATCTTGCTTCTGCTATTTAATTTCTCTCATTCATTATCTAATTCTGTTTCGTATCTGAGGCTATGAGAAAGGATAAATGAGAATATTCTCTATTTTTTTAATATTTATGTATTTCCTTCTTGTTGCCTTTGTTGTTTTTTATTGTTGTTGAAGTTACTATTGTTGTTGTCATTGTTGGGTAGGATAGAGAGAAGTGGAGAGAGGAAGGAAAGACAGAGAAGGGGAGAGAAAGGTAGACACCTGCAGACCTGCTTCACAGCTTGTGAAGCGACTTGAATAGGATTTTTTATTGTTTATTTTTACCTTTTTATTATTTTTTTAATTTGATAGAGACAGCTAGAAATGGAAAGGAAGAGGAGATAGAGAGGATGAGAGACAGAGAGAGATACTATTACCACTTGTGAAGCTTTCCTGCAGGTGGGGACTGCAAATTTGATCCTGAGTCCTTACACATTGTGGCATTTTGTGCTCAACCAGGTGTACCACCACCCGGTCTTAGAATGGGATTTAAATAGAAGATTCTAGGAAATCTTCAGAGACAGGTTGGAGAGAAATTTCAGTGTGACAGAAGTAATCTAAAAGGAGGACTTTACAAAGTACTATTGTGATGTGTGTGCTATGTTTTTGCATATCAACCATACTTGTTTTTATACAGTTAAGACGTAAAATTCTTCAGTTTTCTGCAAAGCACTTTGACCTCCAGTATAGGTCCTCCTCCACCATCATTCACCAGGATCTAGCACCCCTACCCCCACCAGAGTCCTATACTTTGGGGCAATATAACAAACCCAGTCAAAGTTCTATTTTGTTTCCCCTTTCTGTTTTTTTTTTTTTTCTTCTCAACTTTGGTCCATGAGTGAGATCATTCCATATTCATGCTTCTCTTTCTAGCTTCCATCACGTATCATAATTCCTTCAAGCTCTATCCAGGATGACATGAAGAAAGTGAAGTCATCACTCTTTCTCTCTCTCTCTCTCTCTCTCTCCCTCGCCTCCAAGGTTATCACTGTGGCTCTGTGCCTGCACTATGAATCCACTGCTCCTGGAGGCTATTTTTTTCCATTTTGTTGCCCTTGTTGTTGCGCTTGTTGTAGTTGTTATTGTTATTGTTATTGTTGTTGGATAGAACAGAGAGAAACCGAGAGAGCAGGGGAAGAGAGAGAGAAGGAGAGAAAGATAAACACCTTCAGACCTGCTTCACTGATTGCAAAGCGACCCCCTACAGGTGGGGAGCTGGGGCTTGAACAGGGATCCTTATGTTGGCCCTTGCACTTTGAGCCATATGTGCTTAACCCGCAGCACTACGACCCAGACCCTGAATTCATGATTCTTAATAGATGAGTAGTATTCCATTGTGTGTGTATATATATAATGCCACCTATCTGTTGTTGAACACTTAGATTGCTTGCAAGTCTTAGATATTAAGAATAATGCTTCTTCTTCTTCTAGCGTTTGCCCTTCTTCCGTAGCCAGTCAACAGCGTCAGGTTGAAAGCTGTCAGGAGCTGCTTGTTGCTGGCTTTGAAAGTGACTGGGATCCATGTGGATTCAGTCGGCTAGGAAGGATCGTCAGTTTCCCCAATGAATGGGTACTCACGGGATGCACCACGAGAAGGTTGATCCAATGCATCCCAATAATGCTTCTATGAATACACAGCCCTTTTTGGATGAGTGTGCTTGATTCTTTAGGGTATATATCTAGGAGAGGAATTGCAAGGTCACAGGGTAGGTGTATTTCTAGTCTTCTAGAGTTCTCCAGTCTGCTCTCCACAGAGCTTGGACCAATTAACATTCCCACCAGCTTATATACTTTTCCCATATTTGGGAGCTACTCTCTTCCCTGGTCCAGCTTTCTGGTCCTTTTTCCAGCCCTGGCCTGGCAGTTCTCTATTTAATAATTTAGGCGCCCTTGTCAAAAATTAAATGTCCACACATGTGAGGGATTATTTCTGGGCTTTCAGTTCTATTCCACAGGTCAATGTGTCTATTTTTGTTACTGTACCAGGCAGTTTAGTGTACAGTGGCCCTACAATATAGTGTGAAATTTGGGAGTGTGACATCTCCCGTTCTGTTCTTTTTCCTCAAGATTGTCTTGGCTATTATAGGCTTTTTCTGGTTTCTAATAAACATTTGTAGCTTTTGTTCAATTCTTTTAAAGAATTTAGTGGGAGTTTGATGGGGAATCTATTAATTTTTTATATGGCTCTAGGTCAAATAGTCATTTGATGTTAATTCTTCCAATCCATGAACATGGATTAGCTCTCCACTTCTTTGTATCTTTTTAACATCTATGATTGTCAGCAATATTGTGTCTCTTCCACCTGATATGAAGTCAACATCACCCTGATGCCAAAAACAGACAAACACACACACACACACGCACACACACAACCTTCATACCAATATGATGAGCAGAAATGAGATTGGTGAGGAATCCCATTCCATAAGGGTGGGCTATAGATTGGTGCAGTCAATTTACCTCTCATACAATAGTAGATCTATTTTTCAAATGTATGCAGCTGAATTATTCTTGATAATATAGAAATTTATATGAAAACATATCTGCAGTCAAGGCAACACTTCCTCATATGTGTTATCCCCAAGGAAATTAAAAGTACAAGTATTACTGAGAAGATAAATTGTACATAAACTTGTTTTTAAAAGAGAAACTATTCAGCAAAACACTAGTATATTAGGATGGACCTGGGAACAAGTACTAGTACAGTGTAATAAAGACTGGTTCAAATTTTAGAGTCCTAAAGTGTCCACTAAGAGGCAGGTACAATGCAGAGATGACCTTGGGTAGTCCAAGTGTCATTCTCATTTCATAGGTTTAGCATTTGTAATAGTTTCAGCCTAATAGGTTGTCATAGCGAGTAATTTGATTAGACTCAGCACAGTGCCTAATACAATCTAAATACTCCGTAACTTTCACTATTTCATCATAATATGCTGTACTTTGATAACATGGGATAGGGTGGTTATTTCTCGGTTTCATGGATACAAAAGTAAGGAACATCTAGATGAATGAAGATATGGTCATATATTAGTGGTGTGAGAGTAGAGTAGTCCACAGATTCCACCCATTACCTTCTTATGCCTCATTTAGACCTGAGCATAGAGACATTATCAGTGTTGTCTCCACTGAGTACATATAAATCAGCTACCAATTTCTGTGGCTTTTATTTTAATTTCAAAATACATACTGTGATCTTAACTACACAAATAGGGGAAATAGGCTCAGACTTATCAAACAAGTTTCCCAAACCAATACAACCATGAAGTGACAGAGCCAGGATTTGACCTCTCTCTCTCTCAATCTCTCTCTCTCTCTATATATATATGTATATATATATATATATGTATATATACTTCTAAATAACATTTTATAGCTCTTAATGTGTATATTATGTGAATAATAACAAGGTCTCATGCACTGTATAAAGACTAGTTTTAATTTAAAAGTGGTATAAACATTTAATGCTTAATAATTGCATTGTACATATTTCATATTGCTTCATGCTGCTGTTGAACTGTTAAGGGAAGAAGGTATAATTAGCATAAATCATTCTCAATGGGGGTTTTTATTAATGTCTTATCTGTTTTCCTCATTCTTGTGACTTACTGACATAACTCACATTGTAATGTTTTCTGATAAAGTTGCTCTGCATTCTATGTCTAGCTTATTCTTTTTCTTTAAAGATTTTATTTATTTATTAATGATAAAGATAGGAGGAGAGAGAAATAACCAGACATCACTCTGGGGCATGTGCTGCCGGGGATCAAACTCAGGATCTCATGCTTGAAAGTCCAAAGCTTTATCACTGGGCCACCTCCCAGACCACAGCTTATTATTTTTCTATAAGCCAACAAAACACCAGAAAATCAGTGTCAGAGAGATGCTAGTGATTACCAAATCTATTCCTGAATTCTCATCATCTTCACCTTCTCCCAAAATGACAAAAAGAATTACACCCACATATCAATGAACCCAGTGCATTGTAAGAATGTAAGTGAGTGATGTAAGCACCCTGCTTCTGGAAGCAACTTTCATCATTAGTAGGAAAATATTTATCCCATTATCTGTGAGGATGGGGAAACTATTGTGTTTTCCAACGGAGGGGGATGAGGAGACAACTCTGGATATGGGGATGGTGTAGAATTGTAACCCTACTATCTTATCATTTTGTAAATCACAGTATTAAACAACTACAAAAAGTTTTAACAACAACAACAACAACAACAAAACATTTATCCCAGTAGTTTCCAATCTGGGCTGCAGATTTGGATCACTGGTGAAAAGATTCAAAACTTTCATAGTCCGGGAGATGGTGTAGTGGCTAAGGCACTAGACTCTCAAGCATGAGGTCCTGAGTTCAATCCCTGGCTGCACATGTATCAGAATGATGTCTGGTTCTTTCTCTCTCTCCTCCTATCTTTCTCATTAATAAATAAATCAAATCTTAAAAAAAAAGATTCAAAACTTTCCATTTCCCAAGTTCTACCACTCATTACATTTAGGGATGTAAGACAATTGGTTACCAACAAGAAAAAAAAAAAAACACCCACATGTTTTCCAGGATGGAATAAAGTTTGGGAACCACTGGCACATTCCAAAGCCAATATATAGGGTTACAATTATTTAAATATGTATAATTGGATCTTTAATAAAGATAGAGCAAGATTTTTTTAAACAGGACTATTTTCACATGTACATACTTGCATAAACATATTGTATAAAAATAATATAATACTTATGATGTCAATACATATAATCTATACTGGAGTTACTTTTTAAAAATCTTTTTTAAAGGAGTTTTCCTTTTAAAATTTATTTATTTAAAAATTTTTATTATTTATTTTCCCTTTTGTTGCCCTTGTTTTATTGTTGTTGGTGTTGTTGATGTTGTCGTTGGGTAGGACAGAGAGAAATGGAGGAGTGAAGAGAGAGAAAGAGAGATGCCTGCAGATCTGCTTCACCACTTGTCAAGTGACTCCCCTGCAGGTGGGGAGCCACAGCTTGAACCAGGATCTTTAGGCGGTTGCACTTCGGATCACGTGTGCTTTACCCGCTGTGCTACTGCCAGCCCCCTTATTTATTTTTTGTTTTTTGCCTCTAGGGTTATTGCTGGCACTTGGTGCCTGCATCGTGAATCCTCTGCTCCTGGAGGCCATTTTTCCCATTTTTATTGCTCTTGTTGTTGCACTTGTTGTTTATATTGCTATTGTTGTTATAGTTGTTGTTGTTGTTGACTAGGACTGAGAGAAATCAAGAGAGGAGGGTAAGACATAGAGGGAGAGAGACTCTAATGTGTGCACATAACCAGGCTTGCCACTGCCTGGCCATAGTTTTAAAAATCTTTCAAAAGTATTTTATTCACTTGTTTTAATGACAGTGATAGCAGGAGAGAGACAGAGGTAGAGACAGACACACCAGAGCATTGCTAAGGTCTGGGTTCTGGTGGTGCTAGGATTGAACCTGAGGCCTCAGAGCCTCAGGCATGAAAGACAATCATTATTATGTCTCCCCATTATATATATATTTCGGTATGAAGGAGGGAGAGAAAGAGAAAAAAGAAACTAGAACATGATTTGCTCTGACATATAGTGGTACTGCTTACAAACTTTAGTCCTCAGACTTGCAAGTCCAGGACTCTAATGTACTGAGCTGTATCTTCTGTCAAAGGATAATTTTTAATATTTTTTCCTTTTAGAAAATGTTCTCTTGGGTCAGGGAGATAGAATAATGGTTATGAAAAAGACTTTCCTTCTTGAGGTGGACAAAGGTCTTAGGTTCCATCTTCAGCATCACTGTAAGTCAGAGCTGAGAAATTCTCTGATTATAGAGTTTTAAAGTGTTCTGATATATGACCTATTTATGGTGGTCTGACTGTTTATAGGAGACCTTTCAGAACTTCTTTAAGGGCAGGCTTAGTGACAGTTGATTCCTTCAACTGTTGTTTGTCAAAATTCTCTGATTATAAAAAAGTAAATAAGGTCAATGAAACAGATCACTTGTATAGTGTACTGCTTTGCCATGTGCGTGGCCAAGGTTCAAGCTTGGTCCCCAATACATTGAAGGAAACTTCAATTTGTCCTCATTCTCTCTTTCTCTCTCCCTCTCCCACCCCGTCTCCCTCTTCCTCCTTTCTAAATAACAAACAAAATATTTTAAGGAGGAAAAACAAAAGTGAGTCCTCTTTGATCCTTTATTTTTTTACCTTTCATATTGCAAATACATAAATAGGAGGCTCATATATAGGAATAACAGTTACTGAGAGCATATATATATTCTAAAGTAGAGGAATAAAAAAAGTCAAATTTCAAAGTAGCCTCAAAAGTTTAAACATGGGGCCAGGCAGTGGCACAGCTGCTTAAGAGCACACACTACAGTGCACAAGGACCAGGGTTCAAGCCTCTAATCCCCACCTGCGGGGGCAGGGGGGGAGGGAGTGGTTTATAAGTGGTGAAGCAGGGCTGCAGGTGCCTCTCTGTCTCCCAGTTCTGTCTCCATTGCTCTCTGTATCTATCCAATAATAAATAAAAAAATTAAACATATTCTATAATCTTTAAATATTTTTTGTAGCATGCTCTGTTATGAGAAACACTTAAGATTGTATAAAAATCATAAATTGTGAAGGAAAAGCCTAATAGTGATAACAGTTTTTTCCAGCTATCATTTTAAAAGTCAGTATTGGCTATTTGACTATTTTAAATTATTCCAATGATGAATAGTGTTGGGCATTAAGCCAGCACCCCCCTGCTCCATTGCTGCTACTATGGCCTATTTATATAATAATTGTTTTGCCTGAAAGATCCCCACCCTTTGATTTATCTTCATTCTACCTCGAGACCCGCCCTGCCTGCAGGGTAACATTAATCCCACCAGTTAAAACCATCACAACAGTTGCTAAAGAAGTTCCCAGCTTGCCTTTTTCTTTTCTCTACCCCCTTTTCTAGCCATCTTTATTTCAGACTTGCCACTTCCAATTTTATCCTATAAAACCCACTTCTGTTTCTGGTTTCTCTCTCTTCTCTTCCTCCTTCCACATCCCAACCTAGAGGAGGGCAGGCGTGCAGGGGAAGGTGGACGCGGGCCATTGTGGTTTTTGGCTCCATGTGGCCTAACCCGCTGCACTCATACCTGCCTCTGGAGCTCCCACATGAATAAAGAATTGTATTACCGAGCTGCCACGAGTTTCTGGTCTCTCTCCTGTGATGCAAGCCCGGCAGAATAGCAAAGAGACAAACTGAGAAAGAAATGAGGTTCTTGCCTATGTATTTGTCTTTTGTTTTCCTCAACTATCCTTAATGAAGTTTCTTCTCATTTAAACAATGCTCCTATTCTAAGGTAATGATTCCAACATGAGTAATGAACCAATTTACTCTTTCTTATATGGGGTCCTCTAAGTTTAGATTTCTCTTTTATTAAGTTGTTGATTGGTTGGAGGAGAATGCCTTTTTGATTAGTCTCCTAAGTCTCTTTTAGATTAAATTTTCTATGATAAAATTTAAAAGGGAGACATATTGACTTTTTCTATATTCTAGATTTATATTTTTGTCGTATTGATATATTATGGAGCAGTTATATAAGATATGATAATATTTAGTGAAGTTCTTATTAATTCTTAATAGGTTCTTATTAAAGAGTCATTTGGGTTCCCCAAAGTAAAAGCTTGGGACATTGAATTAAGAATGAATACATACAGAAACTCACTGGATTTTAATAACTTGCTTTAAAATCTTTGTCACTGACAATAAATTGTGAAGCACTTTAGGAAAGCTTTTAGGGTTTTAGTTCAACAAATAAAAAGTAGCATAGAGAATCTCTTGCTCAGTTCAGGACATATCTTTGAACAGTACAAAATGAATGTTTGGTTCATTTATTTTTTTAATTTTTCCATTTCTGTATAATGCAAACAGTATACTGAAAGCATTTTATATCTCCTTTCTGTGCAATGTGCACTTTACATGACAGCCATTCAATTTGTCACCAAGGCAACCAGCCCATTGCTTAATGTCCTACACTTTAGTAAAATAGGATGCATGCCATTTTAAGTACATGTATTATATTTTTTTAGTGAAGACACTTTGAAATTTTGCTTCTAATTAAAATTAAACATGTTTATTATTTTATTATATCCTATAAAATCATATCATTATAAGTGTTTGGGATAACAATTTTTAGCAATATGATTGTTTCTCTCCTACTTTCTAAGTTTGACACTTTAACAACCATTATTAGATTTAACTTTTGGTCTCCATCCATCAATGCAATTTCAATGTATTTAATCACCATTGAAACACAAGTGAGTATAAATAAGTAAAATAGTCAACTAGAATAGGAAAGTAAAGTTATTGTAAAATTCATCCTGTATAGATTATCCATAGTAAATGATACCTCTTATTGCTTTTTCCCTAGTGGTCTCAGTGTCCATGTTAATTATCAAAAATGATATTAATACTTAGTGCTTTAGACTTGAAGACCATGTCAACTCTATTTAATTTCTCAGTTCTTTCAGGGTTCAATGAACTGTTTATTTTTTTGTTTGTTTGTTTTTTAATTTGTAAAGTATGTGCTTTTCTAGGAACAGTTGTCCCTTCTGTTTAGAGACATCCACTGGAGAAAATTTGTGATGGATAGCAACATGTCTGAACTGCATGCAAAGCCCAACATCTATTTCAGATAGGAAGGATTTATTTTATTTTCTACCACCAATGATAAAATCTTGTCTGTGGGAGCTTCAGTCAATTAAAATAATATTTGTGTCTAGAAAAATTAGGACAAAAATTGGAACACCAGGTTTATCCTCTTTCTTTTATGTCTTCCTTGTTAATTTCTGAAAGGAAGTAAGCAACAATCAATCAGGAAACATTCCTATAAAAAATTAAGGTTCTCAAACCTACTACTGTTTTCTGCTAATTATTTGTCATCTTCCTTTCCCCCATAAAAAATCCATTTTTAGAGTCCTGGAATCCAAAGTTCTTAGTGCTAAATACTAGCACTATAATAGTTTTAAGATATAACCTTGATATTTAAGAATACCACAAACCAGTAAGAGTCAAGGAAGTAAATATAATAGATAAGTGGTAACATAAGTAGAACTAGCAATGATACATCTTTAAGTAACATTCCAAAATGTAATGATATTTAAAGATGTCTGATCTGTAGGCTGGGTTCCAGGATCTATGAGAGTTGGGGACATCAGGCAGGTAATGGTAAGGAGACCTTCTCCTAGTCCTTATGAATTTAAAGGATGCAGAGACACTTCTTAATGAATAGCACGGGAAATGGCTGTATTAGAATCTGAAGAACTCACTGGGATTCTGAGCTCTACTATGAAAAGAAGATGGATAAGTATTGAGCATGAACTGGAACTTGAGACATAATTGAAGTAACAATGGAGACTTGAGTGATGCTAGCATGTTACATGTCTGCTTGTTCAGGATGTTTCTACTTTTCTCAGATGCTTTCTTTCCTCTTAAAATCTCAAAGGTTTTGTTTGAACTGAAGAAAATAAGGCACAGGTACTTCCTACTCATTTAGTGTGACATAGTTTTTCGGAGCGGGGATAACTTCTTTGAATCTCCATGTTTCCTTCTATGAAGAGTATACAAGAGGGCTGGGCAGTAGCTCACCCAGTTAAGAACATGTATTACCATTCTCAATGATCCAAGTTCAAGCTACTACTCCCCACCTGCCAGGGGGATACTTTATGAGCAATGAAGCAGGTCTGCACATGTTTCTCTGTCTCTCTCCTTTTGTATTCCCCCTCTCCTCTCTCAATTTCTCTTTGTCCTAACTAACAAAATAAAAATAATGTAAAAAAAAAAAGGCCACTAGGAGCTGTGGATTCCAGTGCCCACACTGAGCCCTGGAGATTACACTGGTGACACTAAAAAATGATAATAAAATTAAATCTGAAAAATGAGTAAATAATATTTTTTGTCTAGCTTGACAATAATCATATTTGATCACTGCTAGTTCTACTTATGTTGCTGCTTATCTGTTATTTTTACTTCCTTGATTCTTACTGGTTTGTGCTATTCTTAAATGTCAAGGTTATATCTTAAAACTGTTGTAGTGCTGGTACTTAGCACTGAGAACTTTGGATTCCAGGACTCTGAAAACAGATTTTTATGAATTCTGTATCTCCTCAGAGACTGGTGATAGCAAAAACTTAAGGATCACTCATTCTATGCAAGATTTTGTCCATATTGAGTTAAGTAATTGTGAAACTCTGATGAAAATACGTAATTGTCATCTTATATAGGAGGAAATAAAAATCTAGAGATAAAGTAACTTGGTATCAGAAACCTTGTCATCTGGTTTCAGAGACTCCATTAGTTGCTATGCTATACTGAGAACACCTGGAATACCTCACTAGATCAATAGCTTCCCAAGTTAATGAAAGAAGAGGAAATATTTGTGCCTGCAGAAAGTGGGTAAATGACCACCATTGTTCTTGAGAGTGGAGTGATTTTTGTATGTGTTTCATGCCAATAGCAGAGCATGTTCTCCCTTTCCTAGTAAAGTATTAGGAGTAATCTGTGAGTTCAGAAAACAGATTCAGGAACAAGTTGTGGGTCAGATACTGCTGCTCTCACGGTGAATTCTTGTTCTCGGGGATGCTTCTTTTTTTTTTCTCCACAGAGAAATTTCCGCAGAAAAGCACTTGTGTTTTATACAACTAAACAAACAATGAGAAAAGAAACAATCAGAGCAATAACAGAGTTACACTCAAATGAATAGCCATTCATTTATATGTCATCAGAATGAAGCTAATTACCATAATATGCATATATATGTATATATATATTTGTACCATTTATTTGATTTTTAGAGATCTATTAATTTTTGCTAGGAAAAGAGAAAGTGCAATGTATTTAATCCACCACTCAGCTTTGGCATATGGTGGTGCTGGGAATTAAATCTGGGACATTCAGGATTTCATATAGACAGTTCTATGTACTCATGCAGAGTTATCTCTCTAGCCACTTATATTATTTACTTGATTTTTTTTTAATTCAGAAGCTCAAGTTGTTAAAGCTATAATGTAAGTACCACTGGCTATAGGAACGTAACTATGTTCCAGCTCAGATGGACTGTGTATGTTGCATAAATGGAGATAAACAACTTAATTTCAGTGAGTCACAAGGGAAGGTAAAGCATTACTTGACTGAGAGTTGTAAATTCTGTAATTCACTTGAACAAGTAGAAAGATTTATCTGTTCCAAAGTGATTTTGACATGTAGTATGGTACCCATTTTTATCCAAATTCTCTGTACCATTCTTTATACAATTGTATCTGAACATGAGTTGTGCTGAAATCTTAAAAAATTCAGGTGGTAACAATATTTCTGTTTCCTGGACACAAAAGCTTTTGGATTTCTTCTCCTTACTTAGTGTTTGCATAAAAGAATGCCACTATTGCCTTATAATTCCCAGGAGCTTTCTTTCTTTTTTTTTTTTGCCTCCAGGTTTATTGCTGGGGCTCAATGATGCCTAAACCATGAATTCACTGCTCCTGGAGGCCATCCCCCCCTTTGTTGCCCTTGTTGTTGTAGATTTGTTGTGATTATTGTTGTTATTGTTGATGTCATTCGTTGCTGGATACTACAGAGAGAAATGGAGAGAGGAGGGGAAGACAGAGAAGAGGAGAGAAAGATAGATACCTGCAGACCTGCTTTACTGCCTGTGAATCGACTCTCCTGCAGGTGGAGAGCCTGGGGCTTGAACTGGTACCTTTCTGCCAGTCCTTGTGCTTTGTGCCACGTGTGCTTAACCTGCTGTGCTACTGCTCTACACTCCCCCTCTCCCCTGGAGCTTTCTATTAGGTTCTTTAGGTCTTTCATACTATCATATCACCTGAAAATAGTGTCAATTTGATGTCTTCTCTTCTAATCTGTATTTCTTTAATTCCTTTCCTTTGCCTGATTGCTATAGCAAGAACTTCTAATACTATGCTGAATAGTAATGATGGTAGTGGGCAGCCCTGTATATTACATGCTCTAAATGGAAATGCTTTCAGCTTCTCACATTTGAGTATGATGTTGGCTGTAGGTTTGCTGTATATAGAACTATTATCTTAAGGAATTTTTCCATCTATTCCCTTTTTTAAGTGGTTTAATCATGAAAGGATGTTGGATTTTGTCAAAGGCTTCCTCTGCTTCTATTGAGATAATCATGTGGTTTTTGGTTTTTTATTGATGAGGTGAATCACATTGATTGAGCCAGCCTTGTATCTCTGGGATACATCCCACTGATTGTCATGTAGAATACTTTTAATATACTGTGGTATCAGTTGGCTAGCATTTTATTCAGTATTTTAACATCCATGTTTATCAGAGATAATGGTCTGTAATTTTCTTTTTTTGTTGTGTCCCTGTCTGCTTTTTGTATCAGAATCATATTGGATTTAAAGAAGGCAGAAAGGAATATTCCCATGCCTTCAATCTTTTGTAAGAGCTTAAAAATATAGGTATTAACTCTTCCTTGAAGGTTTTATAGGATTAATTTCTTCTTCTTTTGCTTTTCTTTTTTTACTTTTACAAGAGCACTGCTCAGTTTTGGTTTATGTTGGTGCAGGAGACTGAACCTGGAACTTTGGAGCCTCAGGCATGAGTATCTCTTTGTATAAACATTTTGCTACCTATCCCTTCCCAGAATCCTTTCTTTATCTTTACTCCTTTTCAAATTAACTATGATGTGTTTTGGGGTCTTTATATTTGGGTATATTCTGTTTTGTACTCTCTGGGCTTCTTGAATCTTTATGTCCTCTGTGTTGTTTAGAGTGTGGAAGTTTTCTTCTATTATCTCCTTTATCATTCTTTCTTCCTCTTCCTCTCTTTCTTCTACTAGTAAGCCAATAATGCATTTATTACTTTTTTTGAGGTCATCACATATGTCTCTGTTCTTGTTTCCATTGTCTCTTAATCTCTTTTTTAGTCCTCTCCTTTCTTTGTTTTCTGTAATCCATCCTCAGTCTTGTTGTTTTCTGCTTCTGTTATTTTGCTTTCACTTCCCTCAGCTTCATTTCTTAGTTCAGTTATTATGTTCAGTTATATTATTTGGTTGTTCATCTAGCTGGGCTCTTAAGTTAGCTATTTCAACATTCAGCTCTCTAATCACCATAAGATAGTTCATGTTTTATTTCAGAGTCTTATTTTAGTATATGTGCTGCCAAAGTGAGTACTCAGTTTTATCTGTTGTTTCCCCATTTTGGATAATATTTCCCTCAGAAGCTTTCCTCACACCTGTGGTTTATGTATCAATTAATGTTTGGATTCTCTCCTTATTCTTAGTTGCTTCAGCTTATTTTTTTTCTGGGCTTATGCCCTAGTTCATTGTTGTATTGTTTTTCTTTTAATTTTATCATTTTATTTTGTGTCTTTTGTAATTTAGGTCCTGGGTGTTGCTGTTCAGGTATAGTGTGAGGTGACCTCTGGTCTATTTGTTCCTGGACTCCTAAAGTCAGTCACCTTGTGTTCTGTCTTAGGCATGAGTAGAGTTTTTTTTTGATTTCTTTTAAAAATTTTTTTTAATTTAAGAAAGGAGACATTAACAAAACCATATAATAATAGGGGTACAATTCCACACAATTTCCATAACCCGATCTCCATATCCCATCCCCTCCCCTGATAGCCCTCCCATTCTCTATCTCTCTGGGAGTATGGATCCAGGGTCATTGTGGGTTGCAGAGGGTGGAAGGCCTGGCCTCTGTAATTGCCTCCCCACTGAACATGGGCGCCGACTGGTCGATCCATACTCCCAGTCTGTCTCTCTCTTTCCCTAGTAGGGCGGGGCTCTGAGGAAGTGGAGCTCCAGTACACATTGATGGGGTCATCTGTCCAGGGAAGTCTGGTCAGCATCCTGCTGGCATCTGGAACCTGGTGGCTGAAAAGAGAGTCAACATACAAAGCCAAACAAACTGTCGAACAATCATGGACCTAAAGACTGGAATAGTGCATTCCAGGTGGCCCACTCCCCAATAAAGTCCCCAAACCTAGATATAGTCCAGGTCCCCTGAGATAAAGCATAGGTTCACATGTGCCCATAAACTAGGAAAAAATATATACCTGAAAGCAGAAGTACGCAAGAGCATGCAGGGAATACCCCCCAACACTTCATCTGCACTATTCCAGTCTTTAGGTCCATTATTGTTCAACAATTTGTTTGGCTTTGTATGTTAACTCTTTTCAGCCACGAGGTTCTGGATGCCAGCAAGATGCTGACCAGACTTCCCTGGACAGACGACCCCATTAATGTGTACTGGAGCTCTGCTTCCCCAGAGCGGACCAGGGGCTTGAACCTGGGTTCTTGTGCATTGTAGCATGTGAGCTCAATCAGGTGCACCACCACCAGCCCCTGCTAAAGACTTTTAAGTCTTTTGATGGTTGATATTTTGCCTTATATCCACCCACCCTTGTTTAAGACCATCAGGTAATAATAAGTAATCATTAGGGGACCAGCCAGTGGTGTATCTAGTTAAATGCATATAGCACTATGTGCAAGAACCTGTGTAAATTTCGAGCCCCATTCCCCACCTACAGTGGGGATGCTTCACAAGCGGTGAAGTAGGTCTGCAGGTCTTTCTTGCCCCCTCTATACATCCCCACTCTCAATTTCTCTCTGTCCTATCAAATAAAATTAAGGGGAGGGGGATGGCTGCTAGGATCAGTGAATCCATAGTGTAGGCACTGAGTCCCAGCAATAACCATGGAGGCAAAAAACACAACACAACAAAAACAAACAAAAAGATAATAAGTAATTATAAAATGCCCACCAAAATAAATTCAATTCAGTTTATATTTGGCAGTCATAGATGTGAGTTTATATTTATCCTTATTATCATCTAAAATTACAAAGAGACCAGCAACTTTCAAAATTTGGGGGGATCTATACTTTAATAAGATTATTTATAATCAGAAGTTTTAATAAATAGAATAAAGAGAAAACCTATATGCTCAGTTTTTACAATATATTAACTGCAAAAAATGTGGGCACTGACTTTCTCTTTCACAGATTTAATCAGTGCTTTAGCTCTAATTAAATTTTGTCTTTTCTACTACATTTTGTCAGAACACTGATTTTTATTGTTTTCTCAAGGGAACCTAAATCTCAATCCAGTTTCTGAACACAACTGATTCTTTTCTAAATCTTTTCATCATAAGTTTACCCACAAACATCCAGTGTACTGCTTAATGTGGGCTCTTATAACTTTCCTAGAAAATAAGATTAACAACATAAGGAGACTATCTTTCATGCTCTATAGGACATACTCTTCAGCATCTAAATTAACTTAGAGCAGACACTTTCAAATTTTAGTACAGTAAAGAGTACTTCAACAATTTGACTATTAGTTTCATGGGGTACACCTATAGAAAGTCTCATTTAATAGGTTGGGTTACACCCAGGAAACCTGCATTCTATTTTTAAATTTTATTTTTATTTTATTAATTCTCAACTTGATAGGAGAGAGATAAAATGAGAAGGGAAGAGAAGATGGGGGATGGAAAGAGTATGGGGGAGGAAACATTTGCAGCACTGCATCACTGCTTGTGAAGCTTCTCTCCTGCAGGTGGGGAGACCGGGGGCTTGATCTTGGGTTCTGTACCAAAAGTTCTGTACACAGAATTCCCTGTGAAACATCATAATATTTTAAAAAATATTAGTGATGTAACAGTGGCTTATAACATGTTGTCACTAAGCACAAGAAGCTGGCTTTGAGTCCCCAGTCCCCACCTGAAGGAGTAAAGCTTTGCGAGTGGTGTAGCAGTATTACAGGTGTCTCTCTGTCTCTCTATCATCCCTCTCTTTCACTTCTCCCTTGATTGTTGTCTCTATCCAACAAATAAATAAATATATAATAATCACTTCCCCCTTGATTGTTGTCTTTATCCAATAAATAAATGAATAAAGATAATAACCCCCAAAAAAATGAAAGCAAAAGAGAAAGATGACCACCGTTAAAAATTTTGTACCTTTTATAATGTTATTAAAACTTCAAATGACACTTTTTACTAGTTGTTCCTAAATGCAGTGATTAAATAATTTAACTTAAATTTTTAAATTTTGTATCATTTAGGCTTAGATATGAAAACAAATAGATTAACATTGAGAATTAAAATAGTAATATTTAACCAACATTACTGGTAGAAAACTGTGTAGCTTTGAGGACTTGAGGACCTAACTAAAAGATGATTCATTCTCCAGACTTATAATTATTTTGGATAAGGACATAATAAATTGAAGAGAAAGAAATAGAGAGAAGAGAATGTGAGACACCTGTAGCACTACTTTACTGTTCATGATGTTTCCCCAGTACAAGTGGCAACTAGAGGCTTGACCCCAGGCCCTAGTTGCCACTTGTACTGTTAAGTTTCTGAGCCATACATAACTTCTAGGACACTTTTAGGAAAACTCACATGAAAAGGATAAATATTTACAAGCTCAAATTACTTAGAGTCAAAAGAAAACAGAAAAAAGAAACAATAGCAAAATCAATTTTCATTTTATAGTATAGAATGGGTCATATTGTTATTATTTTCTAATGAAAATACACTAAGACTTAAAAAATAGTGTGGAATTTGTTTTTGTTATTCTAGAGGGAAACTTTGGTGTCTTTAATGTCTTTCTCCTGCTTCCTACCAGTTTAGTTCCAACTCATCAATTCCTTATCTTCATCACAATATTTTTCTACTTATCAGAACTGGTTCATACACAAAAAAGTCCTTCCTGCTATAAATAGCCACAATCTGTGCATTATGTTTACATGAGAAATAGTCTTAGTCTAAGAAATAGCCTCTAAGTTATAATTTTTAGATACTACAAATTCCAGATGATAAGAGAAGATGGTGAATTTCACTGTTGCTGACTGAAATCACAGATAGAAACAAGTGTGTGTGTGTGTGTGTGTGTGTGTAAAAACTAAGAGGTATTTCGTTTTTCATGAGTAAAGATGTCTGAACCAAACTGAAACTGATGCATTTTTCTACTTGCTTCCTTTCCTTTCTTCTGTGATCTGAATATATATGAAACACTTTGCCTTCTGTGAATGACTAGAGGCTAGGTAATTTTTTTTTTCTCTTTCATGGTTATCACTGGGCCTCAGTGCCTGTGTTATGAATCCACTGCTCCTGGAGGCCATTTTTCCCATTTTGTTGTTGTTGTTATTGTTACTGTTGCTACTGTAGTTGTTGTTGGATAGGACAGAGAGAAATGGAGAGAGGAGGGGAAGACTGAAGGGGAAGAGAAAGGAACCTGCAGGCCTGCGAAGTGACTCCCCTGAGGCCAGGTAAATTTTTACATCATTTTCATTGTCCTAGGTTGACTAAAAACTCATGAATGAAGAAAATATCTGTCAGTGACAGAATGATGAGTTCCTGGGATGTATTTGTGTGAAAATTTAGTTCTCACACTATCTCGCAATTCTCTTGCAGCTGTGTGATAGTCCCTGTTTCCTCCTTGCTGTTAGCGTCACAAACCATGTTTTGGTAACAGATGGTAATCACTGAATTTAGATCCTTCAGTTATGCTAGGGAATGACTCATGGTCACTCTGTCCTAATGGTGGAAATTCTATTATATATATTTTTGTCTTCTGTTGGTTTAATGGGAAGCGTAGGCTAGTTTGATCAATAGGCTATAAAAAGAAGTCAGTCAGGGGATCTGGGAGAGTTTGTATTGAGTTTAAATAATATGGAATCTTTAAAAGTTTTTTTTTCCATCCTATGTGTTATTTATTCATTTATTTTTATTTATTTATTTTACCTTTTGTTACCCTTGTTGTTTAACATTGTTGTGATTATTGATGTACTTGATGTTGGATA
The DNA here is from genome assembly GCF_950295315.1 of Erinaceus europaeus. Classification (NCBI taxonomy): domain Eukaryota; kingdom Metazoa; phylum Chordata; class Mammalia; order Eulipotyphla; family Erinaceidae; genus Erinaceus; species Erinaceus europaeus. The sequence continues at coordinate 74,254 of NW_026648008.1, read as the reverse complement.
GGACAGAGAAAAATGGAGAGAGGAGAATACAGAGAGGGGGAGAGAAAGACAGACACCTGCAGACCTACTTCACCGCTTGTGAAGCGACTCCCCTGCAGGTGGAGAGCCCTGGAACCTTCCACTGGTCCTTGCACTTTGAGCCATGTGCACTTAACCTGCTGTGCCACCGACCAACTCCCTAGATATCCTATATGAGTATTTCTAAATGAGAGTGTGATGAATGAACTTCAGTAGATGTTTTGAAAGAAAGGAATGGCATAGCCCAAACAAAATTATAATAATGTGAGGATATGAAGCCAATGATACTTTTGAGTTACTGAATATTTTCTCTTGTTTACTTTTTCTTTGTAGTTGAATCTACAAAGACATTGTGAGTCTGTATCATTGGGTCCTCTTTGTGTGACTCCTACGTACTTTATGGCTTTCGATCTACATTACAAGCCTTTAATTAATTTTTAGCTGTTTTTGTGCCTTGTGTGATCCAGTGTCATTCTTTTTCATGTCACCATCCAATATGTTAGTCATTTACTGAAATAACACCTTTCATCATTTTATAATCCTGATTACTTTGTCATAAGTTATTTTACCATATTCTGGAAGTTGTACTCTTGGGTTCACAATTCTACTTCATTTAAAACACATATCTATTTTTATTATAGTGTTATAATTCTTTTTTACTATAACTTTATAATACAGTTTCAAGATAGGGAGAATGACAGTTCCATTCTTTCTTTTTTTTTCATGCTGATAGGCTGATAGCAGTGTTTTTATTATTATTATTATCATTTTTATTTATTTATTGGAATCGAGAAGTAATGGGGAAATAGAGATATAGAGAGACACCTGCAGCCCTGCTTCACCACTTGTTAAGCTTTCCCCATTCAGGTGGGGACAGGGGGCTTTAACCTGGGTCCTTGTGCATTGTAACACGTGTGCGCTCAACTAGATGAACCACCACACAACCCCACAGTGTTTTTTTTTTTAATTCTTATTTATAAAAAGGAAACACTGACAGAAACCATAGGTGCAACTCCACACAATTCCAACCACCAGAACTCCTATAACCCATTCCCTCCCATCCTATTTTTTGCCCCTCTGGGAGTATGGACCCAAGGTCATTGTGGGATGCAGAAGATGAAAGGTTTGGCTTCTGTAATTGCTTCCCTGCTTAACATAGGCATTGACTGGTTGACCTATACTCCCAGCCTGTTTCTATCTTTCCCTAGTAAGGTAGGGCTCTGGGAAGTGGGGCTCTAGGACACATTGATGGGGTTGTCTGTCCAGGGAAGTATGGTTGGCATCACGGTAACATCTGGAACCTGGTGTCTGAAAGAAGAGTTAACATATAAAGCCAAACAAATTGTTGATTAATCATGGACCTAAAGGCTGGAATAGTGCAGATGAAGATTTGGGGGTCTCATTTTGTAGATAGCTAGTAGGCATATTTTAGTTATATTTCAAAGGGCCCGTGACTATACTCATGTTTTTTTTTTTGTTTGTTTGTTTGTTTTTTCTGAACCTGACATCTAATATGCAGGTGGGACCAAGTTATTGTCTGGTCCTTTTTCCACATGACAATTCAGGGTTTATTGTATTTCTAAAAAAATATCAGTGGAATTCTACTTTTTAAGGAATGTGCTTTTTAATGTTTAATTTCACTAGTCTTTCTAATCAATATTAAGCCAAATATACTGTAACTTGTAACCTAATGCTTCTTCAATTGCTACAATTTCATGATAATAAAAGATTATAATGTCAACTAACATTCTAAAATATTATATAAAGTATGAATAGGCCATATTGAGTAAAATTTATTGTATTTGTCTTTCATAATTTACACTAAGAGAAAATAATGACATAAACCTTTCATAATAAATCTTTTGTTTTTCTCTTCTGTTGAGAGTGCTACTCATCACTTTTTTTTTTAAGAATGTACTTATTTATTAATGAGAAAGATAGGAAGAGAGAGAGAGAAAAAGAACCAGACATCACTCTGGTACATGTGTTGCCAGAGATTGAACTCAGGACCTCATGCTTGAGAATCCAATGCTTTATCCACTGCGCCACCTCCTGGACCAGAGACTGGTACTCATAACTTTCCCATTTAGATAAAATCTAAGCTGAATATAGACCCCAGATCACATCAAATCAATGGGGTTTACAGGCAACAATATTTATACCCCTTTCCCATATTAGGGAGCTACTTTCTTCCCTGATCCAGCTTTCTGGTCCTTTTACCAGCCATGGCATCATCTTAACAGAAAAAAACTTGGATCCACCTGCATATCAGATTCCAGGCTCATGGAAAAAAAAAAAAAAGAAAAAGAAAAACACTAGTATAGCCACAGGCCCTTTGGAATATAACTAAAATATGTCCACTAGCTATCTACAAAATGGAGGATCCTCCAACTCTTCATCTGTACTATTCCAGCCTTTAGGTCCAATATTAGTCAACAATTTTTTTGGCTTTGTATGTTAACTTTCTTTTCATGATGCCAACCAGACTTCCCTGGACAGACAACCCCACCAATGTGTCCTGGAGCTCCACTTCCTCAGAGCCCCACCCTACTAGGGAAAGAGAGAAACAGGCTGAGATTGTGGATTGACCAGTCAACACCCATGTTCTAAGGGGAAGCAATTACAGAAGCCAGACCTTCTACCTTCTGCATCCCACAATGACCTTGGGTCCATACTCCCAGAGGGTTAAAGAATAGGAAGATATCAGGGGAGGGGATGGGATACAGAGTTCTGGTGGTGGGGATTGTGTGGAGTTGTACTCCTCTTATCCTATAGTTTTGTCAATGTTTCCTTTTTATTAATAAAAAAATGGTAAAAAATAATCTGTAGTTAACCTAGTGATAGAAAGAGAGGATGAGGGAGTCGGGCTGTAGCGCAGCGGGTTAAGCGCAGGTGGCTCAAAGCACAAGGACCGGCATAAGGATCCCGGTTCGAACCCCGGCTCCCCACCTGCAGGGGAGTTGCTTCACAGGTGATGAAGCAGGTCTGCAGGTGTCTATCTTTCTCTCCTCCTCTCTGTCTTCCTCTCCTCTCTCCATTTCTCTCTGTCCTATCCAACAACGACAACAACAATAATAACTACAACAATAAAACAATAAGGGCAACAAAAGGGAATAAATAAATAAAATAAATATTAAAAAAAAAGAAAGAGAGGATGAGAGAGGAAGAGGGGAGTGGAAACAGAAAACTATTCATCTTGCCTTAAAGTGGTGCTCAGTTCTAGGGCCTCATGCATACAAGATGGTACACTAACAGGTTGAGCTGTCTCCTTGGTCTCTTTTTTACTTAATATTTTTGTTAAAGTTTGTGCAACTGAGTAACAGTGGATGATATCTGATCTATTGTCAGAAGGGGTGCATTGAAAACCCATTGACTATTAAGTATAGTATTGAGTCTGTATGTTGGAGTCAAGTGATACTTAAAAGTTCTCACCATTATTCCAAATAGAAATGATTCTATTATATTTGTTCCTTCTTAGGCATCTATGCTTGCAGTAAAATTTAAACTGTAAAGTAGCCACACTGGGCCGGTTAGTGGCGCACCTGGCTGAGCACACATGCTACAGTGCACAAGGACCCAGGTTCGAGCCCCCAGTCCCCACCTGCAGGGGGAATGCTTTGCAAGTGGTGAAACAGTGTTGCAGGTGTCTCATTGTCTCTCCTTCTGTATCGCCCCCTTCCCTCTAGATTTCTGGTTGTCTCTAGCCAGTAAATAAAATTAAAATAATTAAAAAAATAAAAAACTAGCCACAGCAAAGTATTAATAGTAATGATAATAAAAGACTATAGTTACAACAATACGCTATAACAAGACTTTCACGAATAGACTATCTTGTGTTTTTCTCTAAAAATATCATTTTGTGTGTAATAATTTTGGGCCATAAATGACTGTCAATGACTGAAGTGGCATAAATCCAACTATAGATAAAGGTGGATTGCTGTACATGTTATTTCTTTTGCTTCTCTTTCATTTTATATCTTCCCCTTTGCAGGTATAGTTTTTAATAGAGAAATAGAATTACTGAAACAGAGTGAGAGAAGTAAAGACACCAGAGCACAGAAGTTTCCCAGTGCAGTGAAAGCTGAGCACCCAGCTAGATCATGCTGACAGTACAGCAGACACTGTTGCAGAAGAGCTGTCTTTCTGATGTTTAACCTGAAGCTTATTCATAGTATGAATTACCTGTCATATACAGCCATTGTCCTTCAGTTATATCAGTGAGCATGACTGACACACTAGAATTTACGGTCTAGTGAAGCAAAAAGTACTACTAGCATTAATACCATTGACAGTTTCATTCTTACTTTACATTCATCTCTACATGCATTTGATTTATCACTGTTTCACAAATCAGGAATTTGGAAGCATTTAATTAAGGCTTATGTAGGTGAATTAACTTGTGTTGAGATTTGAGTCTAGGAGATTCTGCTCTCTACAGGAATCCCAGTTCTGCTAATTAATGACATCGAGATGCTGAGGAAGTTGTTTCATTTTCTAACTGAGTGCCCTGAAGTGATAAAAGGAGACAATGTGGTGGTGGGGACAGCAGGATTCCTTTTAACCTTACTCATTTTTACCTGTCGCATATAGCATATATTCTTAATACTATCTATCCTCTAAGACTCAGTTTTTGTCTCTTCTCAGTACTCCCTCTTAAGAATCATTTCAATGAATAGGTGCTATAATGCTTTGGTTGCATTTCTTTTTTTTTTTTCATTTTAAAAAGGAGACATTAACGAAACTATAGGATAAGAGGGGTACAACTCCACACAATTCCTACCACCAGAACTCCATATCCCGTCCCCTCCCCTGATAGCTTTCCTATTCTTTATCCCTCTGGGAGTATGGATCCAAGGTCATTGTGGGTTGCAGAAGGTGGAAGATCTGGCTTCTGTAATTGCTTCCCCTCAGAACATGGGTGCTGACTGATCGATCCATACTCCCAGCCTGTTTCTCTCTTTCCCTAGTAGGGTGGGGCTCTGGAGAAGCAGAGCTCCAGCACATATTGGTGGGGTCTTCTGTCCAGGGAAGTCTGGTCAGCATCCTGCTGGCATCTGGAACCTGGTGGCTGAAAAGAGAGTTAACATACAAAGCCAAACAAATGGTTGAACAATCATGGACCTAAAGGCTGTGGTAGTGCAGATGAAGTGTTGGGGGTACTCACTGCAGACTATTGTGTACTTTTGCTTTCAGGTATATATTTTGCCCTAGATTATGGATACGTGTGAATCTCATGGGACCTAGTCTATAGGACTAGGAAATTAAGATGTGAACTGCCTGGAATGGAATTAGAGAATCCTATGAAAGGAAAGGTCTCACCCGAGTAATGAAGCTGAAGGGTTGTCATTCCACACGTGAAGTCTCTGGACACAGTCTGAAGTGAAGCATGCTGAGGTGGTACTCATTGCATTGATTAGGTTGGGATTGGTGGATGCAATGTGATTGGATATGAATTGAGAGAAGCATGCAGGAAAGTGTGCCCCACCCTAACATTCCAGGACTGAGGGAAATAAAGGCTCTTTAGTGGAAATGTGAGGTTCCTGCTGTCTTAGGGTTCAAAAAGACAATGGATAGTTATTGTTATAATCACATTATTTGGTAATTGGGTTAACTTTGAAAAATTCCTTTGTTGGGATTTGCTATATAATACTCAACATCACCATAATTTATGTCCTTTGACATTATTTGTATACATTACATTTATTAAAGGAATAAGACTCTGTGTCATAAGTGTCTGCTTACTTTTCTTAAGGAAAAAAGAAATGACATATATAGACTGATTGATTAACTATGTGTCATTGAATATTGTTTCCTTTAGGTGATAAATCCATCACACCTCCTGACACATTCCCAGATCCAACACACTTTCTGTGACACTTGGAACATCTTTTTTTTATTATATTACCTAGTGAGGATAAAAAAAAAAATCTGTCTGCTTTGTTCTGTTACTGGTCAAGAAGACTTTGAGTGAAAGCTAGCAAAGAAAATGTCATTAGTCTGAAGCCAGAGCAGTGGCTAGAGAGAAAAGGAGAGTCAGGTCGGCAGGCTGAGCTTAGCAGGGAAGTGCAAAGAGCTCTTTGCTCTTGACAGTACGTCACACCTACTGGCACATTTATTCAACACCTCAGTCTACAGACTGATAAATTTTTGATGAGGGAAAACTTAGGGAAATCCTGGAGAGTCAAAATAGACAGAAGACACAGTTCTTCTATTCTGAATCAATGGAACCATTTGGGCTATAACTTCACCTTCCAGCAACTGAGGTCCAATCTGGTGCAAATCAATATTTGTTGGTGCATAATTTCGTGGAGCTGCCTTGTATTTTGTGTAGCAGGGTTGTCTTCTAATAAGAAGTCCAAGCACGACTGTAAAAGTCAAACAAATGAAATAAAACCCTCCAGACAAATACTGGAAATGTTCCTAAAAGGGGAAAAAAAGTCCTCTATTACAGACCTTTCAGTGAAATGACCTGACAGTTTTATGCATTCTTTCCTGTTTAGCATGGCAATGAGACATGGAATTTGGACTTGTTCTAAATCAGGCCCTTCATGACCTGCTGAAGTCACTTTCTTAAAATACAAACTTAAAGAATAAACTTTCAAACTTTATTCTAGGCTAGAAATTCACAGTACTTTTCTCCTTACTTGTGAGTACTTAAATTAGAGATTATAAAAATAAAATTAATTCTAATAGATATTCTGTCCAGGATATATATTATCCTAGAAATTAAAATAAGAAAATGTTATAATCTACTTGAGCAGGGATGATATGAGAATGGGGGTTAGAAGCTCTGGGGGAATCAGGATCACTAAAGAATAGAGCTTAAAGGTTTTTTTGTACTACTAAGTTAAAGAGAGAATCAAAGAAACATGTTTTAAGGTGGACACAAAAGGCCTGGTAGGTAAGAAGGATTTTAAAAAGTAGACTTTATTTGCTAAGAATTTTTGGCTCACAGAGAAATTTAATACAATGAATACTTTCTATTTACTTTCTCCCCCTACAAATGCAAAAGCCCCTACCCCCCACCCCATCAACAAACCCTATCAGAATTATTCATTTCTCACTCCTGGTGAACCTTCATTGACTCACCATTAATCATCTACAGCTATAATATATACTGGAATTCATTCCTGCTACTGTGCATTCAGTGGGTTTTGCAAATGTGTGTCTTGAGTACTTGACTCAAAAGGTAGAGTTTTCCTATGCTAACAATTGTTTATATTCATTATTCTATCCTCCTTTCTCTTTCTTGGCAATCACTTACATTTTTTCTATTTCCATAATTTTTGTTTTCCATAACGTCATACAATTGGAATCACACTAAAGCTAGTGCTTTCAGATTACTTTATTTAGTATAATTCATTCAGTAGTCATGAGTTGACATATCAGTTCTGTCTACCTTTGATTAATTGTCTACTGCTTGGATTTACCACTTGAAACATTTATCTGTTGAAGGACATTTGGGTGGTTTTCAAGTTTTGGCAATTGGGAATGAAGTTTCTATAAACATCTGTGTGAAGATTTGTAATGTAGACATACATTTTGGACATATTTGGGTGTGCATCAAAGGGTTTTGATCAGTGTATTGTAAGTTGAGTGTGTTTAATTTGGCCAAAAAAAATGCCAAGATTTCTTCCAAAGTGATTTATTATGTTACATTCCTATTTTCAATGAATGAGAGGTCCTATTACTCTATATCTATGTCAGCATCTGCTGCTGCCACTGCTTTGGATTTTCTCCATCCTAATTGGTATAGAAAGAAAAAAGTATCTGTTGGGGCCAGGCAGTGGCTCATCTGGTTAAGCGCACACATTACAGTGTGCAAGGACCGAGGTTTGAGCCCCTGGTCCCCACCTGCAGGAGGAGAGCTTCAGGAGTGCTGAAGCAGGTCTGCAGGTGTCTCTCTGTCTCTCTCCCTCTCTATCTCACCCACCCCTCTTGATCTCTGGCTATCTCTGTCCAATAAATAAAGAAAATAAAAATTAAGAAAAATTGAAAGTGTTAAAAAAAAGAAAAAAAAATTTTCTTTTTAAATTACTGTTGAAAACCTTTTCAATTTAGGAGAAGAACATGGATCCCAGGAATGAAATGTGATGGAGACTTGAGAGAACTATGATTCTGGAGGTTCAGTAACAGGCAGTTTCCATCAAGAAAGTGTTCCAGCTGTGGTGAGGCCCCATTAAAATTCAGTATGGAGCACAAGAGATTAAAAGGAAGGAGGACCCCAAGTTATGAGGAAATTATTAATATTTTGCAAATATACTCACTCCCTCAGCTTAGTAAACTAGTGTTTGACTTTAGTTTGTGAAATATTCTATACATATTCATGTAGAGTTAATACTTTCAACGTGATTATAAGCTCTCCACAATTCTATAGTTGTATCACCAGTGGTCCTTGGCTTGAAAAGATCTAATACTATTTCCCCCTCACATTTCGGAGGCATATTTTATGCAAAGATATCCCTTTGAACACTTTCTTTTTCATTCTACTTACTAAATACAGTTTGGTTAAGAAATCACAATCAGGATGAAATGAAACAATCTGCCCCTCTTTGTTTCTACTAATTGTCTATCTGTATATTTACACTCTCTGTATATTTCAGTAGTGGACCAGCCATCATTAAATCTTCAGCTCTCCTTACCCAGTGATAGTTGACAACATCTCTCCTACTGTTACCAAAACTACCTACCACCTTTTGTAACATCTGCTTTGTCTATTTTCCAGACATTGTAATCAGTGTTTTACATAGATTATTTTATCTGTTTGTTTAACTTTATATGGTAGCAAGGAAAAAAACTCAGTCTTGTGCATACTAAGTCTCCTTTGCCCCATAGTCTTTTTTTTTTTTTTTTTTTTGTCTTAGTGAGGAGAGGCAATAAGACATAGACACTGAGAAAAGGGAGATTCCACAGCACAACTTCACCATCCATGGAACTTCCACAATGCCATTCATGGTTCTTCCACGATTGTGCTAGCTTAAACACAGTTCTTGTTGTGTGGAAATATGAATGTCGTACATGGTGAACTACCTCCTACCTCTGCATCACTTTTTTTTTTAAATCTCTAACACCAGAATCTGTGTGTCCTAGTGTCTTTAACAAGGTGCTTCTTCAATAAAGTATTTCCTACATCAAGCTTAGTTTATAAACATAGAAAATTATATGTTCTTTATGTAAATTTATAATCTGTAACTTTAACTGGAAAATTAAATATCTTGAGAGGTGTTACATGAAACAGCATTTCATTAATTTATATATCTCTGTGGAAATAACCCCTCCACCACTACCGCTTTTATTTGTTTGATATTTGTACTTAGCTAATGCTTATTTTTTACAGTTCTCATATTCTTTGGAGTATATACTTTCACAGAAAATTAGAGTTCTGTGAATGCAGCTTAAACTAGAAATTTTTTTATTATTTATCTATAAGAAGTTTAGTACAGACACCTACCTTGGGGAAATGTGGAAATGTACCCCTTGTAACAGCTAAAATCCTGTAAATCAACACTTCCTCAATAAGATATTGAAATTAAAAATATTAAATTAAAAACAATATTACCTTCTTTCACTGTTGTATATTACTGCTCTTACTCTTGATTATTATTTACTGTCATTTTGCTTATTCCTTCATGATTGTCATAGGTTTGAATTCCATTGCTCCAAAATTTATTTCTTCCTTCCCTCAGAACAAATTATTCTGCTACTCTTTATAAAGTTAGTGTTGCTACAGAATACCGAAGAAACTATAAGTAAGAAGGAGATTCAGAGAAAAAGAAAAGAGAGAATTTTATATATAAAGCCAAACAAGTTGTAACCCACCCCTATTTCATATGTTGAATCCTGAATGAAAAGGATTAGGTAGAAGGGCATTTGGGAGAAGGTTAGGCCCTGACTATGGGTTGCTTATGAATGAAACTGGTATGTTATTGTTTGTTTTCTAAGGGAAGGTTATTAAGAAAAGAGTTGTCCCACATGTGGATGGGTTAATTATTTATTTATTGCTGAGTTTGCTGAGCTCTTTGTATATTTTAGCTATTAAACTTTTGTATGATGTATGGAATAGAAAGATCTTTTCCCATTCCATAAAGAATTTCTCTGTTTGGTTGGGTTTTTTTTTTCCCTCTCTCTACTTATATCTGAATAAAAAGATAGCCTAGAAAGAAAAGAAATATCCCTAATACTAATAACTGAACCTAGAACCCAAGTCAAGTACTAAAAATTAGTTGAGACAGTAAGATCTTAGAGTATTTAGCAGTGGAATTTCAGCAGTAGATTTAGGTGTCAGTTGTGGTCTTAAGATTTATGATACCTTCAAAGCTTCACTCTCCATCTGCAGCAGGGGAAGCTTTATGAGCTAGCTGTGAAGCAAGACTGCATGTATCCATCTTTCTCTGTCCTTCTCTATGTCTCTTTCTCCTCCCTTTCAATTTCTTTGTCCTATCAAATAAAAGGGGGGGGAGATAAATGGGAAAACAAAATGGCCAATTACAGTGGTAGATTCATTATGTAGGAACTGAGTTCCAGACACAACCCTGGTGGTAATAAAAATAAAATAAAATATTTAAAAAAACACTCATTTTAGTAGCGAGAAATGGGAATTAGGATTTTGAGAATTCTGGTATGCCTAGGAAAAGGTACACATGCGAAGTGACATCATTCTCACCTCAAGATTAGGCTTTCTCTTCTTTGTAATACATTTAGTTCTGGAATGACATAGAGTGAAAGGGTACTACTGTAACAGTAACAAACAAAGTTATTTACCTTCTAATGTAAAAGTTGTTTCAGGGTGGAAGTGTATGTGCAATTATAAAAGGTAAGTATGGGGGGGAGGAGGAAGATGGTGGACTGAGAAGCCGCTAACAGCGAGTGCTCTGATCGCATCGTCGGCAACGGATTTTCTGCCTTTAGTAGGCCAGTCAATAAGGGGTGACACCAAAGAGTGATTATAATTTAATTTGGGTTAAGAATTAGAGTAAAGGTGACACGGACTAGCGGGGCTCCAGACTTCCCAGGCGGCACCGGGCAAGGCGAGTGCGCCGGGCATTGTCCTCCGCCCGGGAAGGCGGCTCCTCCGCCGGTTGCAGAGCGTGGCGGGCAGAGGACCTGGAGAGAGCACTTTAGCTCGGGGGCTTTCTCTTGGGAGTCTCCAGGGTCCACAGCGACCCTGAGGGCGGATCCAAAGACTTCTTGAGTATAGCTCTCATTGGATCAAAGGACTTGGAGCTAGTTTTCATTTTCGAGAAATCCTTTAAAAAAGTCTGGAGGGGGTGGTTTCCCGGAAGATGGCGGACGGAGAAGCTGCTAGCCTCTGAGCTCCGAAAACACTCCCCTGGAGACAATAGGATTTTCTGCCTTTAGCAGGCCAGCCAATAAGGTGTCCTTAGACAACAAGGAGGTGACTATAACTTAATTTGGGTTAAGAATTAGAGTAGGGAAAAAAATTCTTTTTTCTTCCTTTTAATTTTCAAGCATACATCCTTCCCGCCACCCCCCCACCCCCCATAAGCAGTCGCTGGGACCAGCTCCTAGCAGGATACCCCATACCACCAAACAGGGTGTTTTTTTTTTTTTTTTTGAATTCACTGATACACATTTGGGAAGTTCCTTGCACTGCTCTTTAATTACAACTCTTCTTCTTATCTTCTCCCTTTTCTCTCTCTTATCTCTCTCTCTCTCTTTTAATCTTGTCATACACTTCTTTCTTCTTTGCCTTTCTGAATTTGTGAATTACTTTGGGGAAGAAATCTGACTCAGAGTGGACTCTTTATGTGTGTATCTCTGCTCTAGTTTTATGTGTGTATCTCTGCTATCTTTATGTGTGTATCTCTGCTCCCTTTCCCCTCTTGTTACCCCTAGAATATACACTGGATAGTAGATTTGCATAAGTGTCTATTCTTGCTATCCTCTCTTTCTTTTCTCTTTCTTCACTGGGATTTGGTTACTATTTTTTCACGGACTGGAGAAATTGTTTGGCTAACTGGTAACGATTAAACTCCTTCAATACTTACTTCAGTTGCTACTGTAAATCCGGAGGTTGGTGGGTGCAATTGTCATAAAGGTATTTACTACAGTGTTACTTGTACTCAATACACAACAACTGAGGAACAACAGAGCATAAAAAAAAAGAGAGAAACACATAAATAAAAAAAAATGGGTAGATTAAAAACAAATAAAACTGCTACCCCAATGAATGAAGACAAGAGCCCAGAAGAAACCACAAATCAGTCAGAAGTAACCATAGATAAGAAAAGTATGCAAGCAATAATAAACTTATTAATAACAGAAATGAAAATAACATTGGAGGAAAGGAATGGCAGTATTAGGGAAACAACAGTTGAGACCCCCAAGGAAAATACTGATTATCTTGAGGCAATTAGAGAACTGAAAGCTGAAATAGCTGTAATGAAGAAAGAAGCTAAGGCAAGGGAAAGCAGACTAACAGAAGCAGAAAACAGAATCAGTCAGACAGAGGATGAGTTAGAGAAAACTAAGAAAGAGGTGAAAGAGCTTAAAAAGAGATTGAGAGACACTGAAAACAACAACAGAGACATATGGGATGATCTCAAAAGAAGTAACATTCATAAAATTGGCCTGCCAGAGGAAGAAAGAGAGGAAGGGGAAGCAAACATTCTAGAGGAAATAATACAAGAAAACTTCCCAGACCTGAATAACAGAAAGGATATCAAGGTTCAAGAGGCCCAGAGAGTACCAATCAGAATCAACCCAGAACTGAAGACACCAAGACACATCATAGTCACAATGAGAAGAAGTAAGGATAAAGAAAGGATCCTAAAGGCTGCAAGAGAGAAACAAAAAGTCACATACAGGGGAAAACCCATAAGATTATCTGCAGATTTCTCCACTCAAACTCTAAAAGCCAGAAGGGAGTGGCAAGATATCTATCGAGCCCTGAATGAAAAAGGGTTTCAACCAAGGATAATATATCCTGCTAGACTTTCATTCAAGCTAGATGAGGGATCAAAACCTTCTTAGACAAACAACAGTTAAAGGAGGCAACCATCACCAAACCGGCCCTGAAAGAGGTACTAAAAGACCTCTTATAAACAAGAACATCACTATAATACTTGCAATATATCAGAGTAAACAAATTGCTTTTTAGAACAATGGCACTACAATATATTAAATCCATTATATCAATAAATGTCAATGGCTTAAACTCACCCATCAAAAGGCAAAGGGTGGGGGGATGGATCAGAAAACATAACCCAACCATATTCTGCTTGCAAGAATCACATCTGTCACAAGAAGATAAACACAGACTTAAAGTGAAAGGATGGAAAACTATCATACAGGCTAACAGTCCACAAAAAAAGGGCAGGAACAGCCATTCTCATCTCAGACACGATAAATTTTAAATTAAATAAAGTAATAAAAGATAGGCAAGGACATTACATAATGATTAGAGGATCAATCAGCCAAGAAGACTTAACAATTATTAACATCTATGCACCCAACAAGGGACCATCTAAATACATTAAGCATCTACTGAAAGACTTTCAAAAATACATCAATAGTAATACAATAATAGTGGGAGACTTCAATACCCCACTCTCACACTTAGACATATCAACAAAGCAGAGAACCAATAAAGATACAAGAGAATTGAATGAAGAGATTGACAGACTAGACCTCTTGGACATTTTCAGACTCCTCCACCCCCAAAAACTGGAATACACCTTCTTTTCAAATCCACATAACACATACTCAAGGATAGACCACATGTTAGGCCACAAAGACAGCATCAATAAATTCAAGAGCATTGAAATCATCCCAAGTATCTTCTCAGACCACAGTGGAGTAAAACTAACATTTAACAACAAACGGAAAATTATTAAAAGACATAGAATTTGGAAACTAAACAACATGCTCCTTAAGAACCACTGGGTCAGAGACTCACTCAAACAGGAAATTCAAATGTTCCTGGAAACTAATGAAAATGAAGACACAACCTATCAAAATATTTGGGACACAGCTAAAGCAGTACTGAGAGGGAAACTTATAGCCATACAATCACATATTAAACACCAAGAAGAAGCCCAAATGAATGACCTTACTGTACACCTCAAGGACTTAGAGGAAGAGGAACAAAGGAACCCTAAAGCAACCAGAAGGACAGAAATCACTAAAGTTAGAGCAGAAATAAACATCGAAAATAAAAGAACCATACAAAAGATCAATGAAGCCAAATGTTGGTTCTTTGAAAGATTAAACAAAATAGACAAACCCCTAGCCAGACTCACCAAACAAAAAGGAGAGAAGACTCAAATTAATAGAATTGTAAACGATGCAGGAGATATCACAACTGACACCACAGAAATCCAGAGAATCCTGCGAAACTTCTATAAAGAACTATATGCCACCAAGCTAGAGAATCTGGAAGAAATGGAACAATTCCTAGAAACCTATGCATCTCCAAAACTGAACCAAGAAGAACTACAAAATCTAAATGCACCAATCACAGACAAAGAAATTGAAACTGTTATTAAGAACCTCCCCAACAACAAAAGTCCTGGACCAGATGGCTTCACAAACGAATTCTACAAAACTTACAGGACACAGTTAATACCCATACTTCTTAAGATATTCCATAAGATTGAAGAAACAGGAATACTCCCTTCCACCTTTTATGAAGCCTACATCAACCTGATACCAAAAGCTGATAGGGACAGAACAAAAAAGGAAAACTACAGACCAATATCTCTGATGAACATAGATGCCAAAATATTAAACAAGATCTTGGCCAACCGGATACAGCAACACATCAAAAAGATTGTTCATCATGACCAAGTGGGATTCATCCCAGGAATGCAAGGCTGGTTCAACATCCGTAAGTCAATCAATGTCATTCACCACATCAATAAAAGCAAAGCCAAAAACCACATGATGATCTCAATAGATGCAGAGAAAGCCTTTGACAAAATCCAACACCCATTCATGCTCAAAACTCTACAAAAAATGGGAATAGATGGGAAATTCCTCAAGATAGTGGAATCTATATATAGCAAACCTAGAGCCAACATCATACTCAATGAACAGAAGCTGAAAGCATTCCCCCTCAGATAGGGGACTACAAAGGGCTGTCCACTGTCACCGTTACTCTTCAACATAGTATTGGAAGTTCTTGCCATAGCAATCAGGCAAGAGAAAGAAATCAAAGGGATACAGATTGGAAGGGAAAAAGTCAAGCTCTCACTATTTGCAGATGATATGATAGTATACATAGAAAGACCTAAAGAATCCAGTAGAAAATTACTGGAAGTTATTAGGCAATATAGCAAGGTATCAGGCTACAAAATCAATGTACAAAAATCAGTGGCATTTCTTTATGCAAACACTAAATGTGAAGAAGAAGACATCCAGAAATCACTCCCATTTACTGTTTCAGCAAAATCAATCAAATACCAAGGAATAAAGTTGACCAAAGAAGTGAAAGACTTGTATACTGAAAACTATGAGTCGCTACTCAAGGAAATAGTAACTGATACCAAGAAATGGAAAGATATCCCATGCTCATGGATTGGAAGAATAAATATCATCAAAATGAATATTCTCAACAGAGCCATATACAAATTTAATGCAATACCCATCAAAGTTCCACCAAGCTTCTTTAAGAGAATAGAACAAACACTACAATCATTTATCTGTAACCTGAAAACACCTAGAATTGCCAAAACCAACTTAAAGAAAAGAAACAGAAATGGAGGCATCACACTCCCAGACATTAAACAATATTATAAAGCCATCATCATCAAAACAGCATGGTACTGGAACAAAAATAGGCACACAGACCAGTGGAACAGAATTGAAAGCCCAGAAGTAAATCCACACACCTATGGGCATCTAATCTTTGATAAGGGGGCCCAAAGCATTAAATGGAAAAAGGAGGCTCTCTTCAATAAATGGTGCTGGGAAAACTGGGTTGAAACATGCAGAAGAATGAAATTGAACCACTTTATCTCACCAGAAACAAAAATCAACTCCAAAAGGATCAAAGACCTAGATGTCAGACCAGAAACAATCAAATACTTAGAGGAAAACATTGGTAAAACACTTTCCCACCTACACCTCAAGGACATCTTTGATGAATCAAACCCAATTGCAAGGAAGACTAAAGCAGAAACAAACCAATGGGACTACATCAAATTGAAAAGCTTCTGCACATCCAAAGAAACTATTAAACAAACAGAGAGACCCCTCACAGAATGGGAGAAGATCTTCACATGCCAGACATCAGACAAGAAACTAATCACCAAAATATATAAAGAGCTCAGCAAACTTAGCCGCAAAAAAGCAAATGACCCCATCCAAAAATGGGCAGAGGAAATGAACAAAACATTCACCACAGAGGAGATCCAAAAGGCTAACAAACATATGAAAAACTGCTCTAGGTCACTGATTGTCAGAGAAATGCAAATTAAGACAACACTAATATACCACCTCACTCCTGTATAATGGCATACATCAAAAAGGACAGCAGCAACAAATGCTGGAGAGGATGTGGGGACAGAGGAACCCTTTTACATTGCTGGTGGGAATGTAAATTGGTCCAGCCTCTGTGGAGAGCAGTCTGGAAAACTCTCAGAAGACTAGACACGGACCTTCCATATGATCCAGTAATTCCTCTTCTGGGGTTATACCCCAATGACTCCATAACACCCAACCAAAAAGAGGTGTGTACTCCTATGTTCATAGCAGCACAATTCATAATAGCTAAAACCTGGAAGCAACCCAGGTGCCCAACAACAGATGAGTGGCTGAGAAAGCTGTGGTATATATACACAATGAAATACTATGCAGCTATCAAGAACAATGGACCCACCTTCTCTGACCCATCTTGGACAGAGCTAGAAGGAATTATGTTAAGTGAATTAAGTCAGAAAGATAAAGATGAGTATGGGATGATCCCACTCATCAACAGAAGCTGACTAAGAAGATCTGAAAGGGAAACTAAAAGCAGGACCTGATCAAATTGTAAGTAGGGCACCAAAGTAAAAACCCAGTGGTGAGGGGTAGACATGGAGCTTCCTGGGCCAGTGGGGGGTGGGAGTGGGCAGGAGGGATGGGTCACAGTCCTTTGGTGGTGGGAATGGTGTTTATGTAAACTCCTAGCAAAATGTAGACATATTAATCAGTAGTTAATTAATTTGAGAGGGGGAAATCAATTGTATGTCTCAAAGTTTATCAAAAGACAAACTGAATCTTTTTAATATATAGGCTATGTATTTGATATGCGGACTCTCTCAAAAGCCTAGACCAAGTAGATTAGAAGCATCCAATAGCACAGCTATATACAAGATACTGGGTACTGTCCAGCAAACCATAACAAAGTGACTTTTCAAAGTTAACCCAATTAACAAATAATATGATGATAATATTAACTATCGATTGTCTTTTTGAAATCTAATACAGCAGGAACCTCACATGTTCACTATAGAGCCCCTACTTCCTCCAGTCCTGGAACCCTTGGATAGGGCCCACTTTCCCATATGCATCTCCCAATCCAAACCAAATAATATTGCATCCGCCGATCACAACCTAACCAAAGCAACGATTGCCACCTCAACATGCTTTACCTCAGAATGTATCCAGAGACTTCACATGTGGAATGACAACCCTTCAATTTCATTACTCGGGTGAGACCTTTTCTTTTATAGTACACTCTAAATTCATCTCCGGTAGTTCACTTTCTAACAAAGTCCCATAATCTAGATATACACCAGTTTCTGTGAGAGAGAGCTTATGTGCACACGTATCCATAAACTACTGCAAAATATATATCTGAAAGCAGAAGTACACTAGAGTTTGCAGTGAGTACCTCCCTAACACTTCCTCTCCACTATTCCAAGCTTGGGATCCATGATTGCTCAACAACTTGTTTGGCTTCATATGTTAACTCTCTTTTCAATCACCAGGTTCCAGATGCCACCAGGATGCTGGCTAGGCTTCACTGGATTGAAGACCCCACCAATGTGTCCTGGAGCTCAGCTTCCCCAGAGACACACCTTACTAGGGAAAGAGAGAGGCAGACTGGGAATATGGACCGACCAGTCAACGCCCATGTTCAGCGGGGAAGCAATTACAGAAGCCAGACCTTCTACCTTCTGCAACCCTCAACGACCCTGGGTCCATGCTCCCAGAGGGCTAGAGAATGGGAAAGCTACCATGGGAGGGGGTGGGTTATGGGGATTGGGTGGTGGGAACTGTGTGGAGTTGTACCCCTCCTACCTTATGTTTTTGTTCACTAATCCTTTCTTAAATAAAAAATTTAAAAAAAAAGGTAAGTATGACAGCATTTTACTAGTAGATCTAAATAGCAATTATGTTAGGCCACCTGACTTTTTTTTTAAAATCATTTTATTCATGGAGAGTTGATAGTTTACAAGACAATAGTTGACACATGGGTACAATCTCTAATCTCTGCATGATATGTGCAAAACACCCCTCTAACCCTTAATTTAGGTCTCCACCATCATTCACTAAGACTTCCCAGCCTACACCCTGCCCTCTTTCCTCAGAATCCCGTGCTTTGGTGCAATATACCAACCCCAGTCCATGTTTTATTCTGTGTTTTCCCTTTCTGTTCTTGCTTCTATTTTTTTAAATCACTTTAGTGGAGGGGGGCAGGTAATAATGGTTTACAGTACATTTGTTGACACATGGGAATAATCTCTCATGTCCCCGTTATAGGTGTGTGCAAAACACACCCACCTCCAGCTTAGGTTCAACCTCACCATTATGAACCAGGAGCCCAATGTCCCATAGTCCTCCTACCCTGTCCTCATTCCCCAGAATCCTTTCCTTTGGTGTAATATACCAAATTCAGTCCAAGATTTGCATTTTGTTTTTCCTTTCTTTCCTTGTTACTTAAGTTCCACTATGAGTGAGTTCATCCTGCATCCATCCTTTTATTTTTGGCTTGTCTCAATTAGCATGATTTCTTTAAGATCCATCCAAAGGAGATGAACTCATTAATCTTAACAACTGATATATAACATATATATCTTGTCATATATATATATATATATATATATATATATATATATATATGTGTCATATGCACTCAGGGGTTGCTTCCCAGTTCAGACTAAAGCAAATTGTACTGTTATAAACATAGATGTACATAGATCTTGTTGGATAAGTGTATTTTTTTATATATATCTTCAGGAAAGATATTGCTGGGTCATAGGGTAGATCCATTTCCAGCATTCTGAATATTCTCCAGCTTACTCTCCATAGGAGCTGGACCAATTTGTATTCCCACTAGCAGTGAGGAAAGGTTCCTTTATAGATATAACCTTTTCAGTAATTTGTGCTTCTCTTTTCTAATGTATGACATTCTCAAGGGTATAAAGTAGTGGGATCTAATTTTTATCTTTATTTTTATTTCTCTGACAATCAGTAACTTTGAGCATTTTTTTTTCATATTTCTGTGGATCCTTTGGATCCCTTCTTTGATGAAGATTCTGTTCACACCCTCTCCCCATTTTTGGATTTTTCTGACTGAGTTTGGTGAACTCTCTCTATAAATTTTAGTTTTTGATGTATAGCATCAGACTAAAGAGTCTCTCTGTTTTTCTGTGCAGAGACTTTTCAGTTTAATGTAGTCCCATTGGTCTAGTTTTGGTTTGTATTTCTGGTTTTGTTTGTTTAAGTTCTTCTGTCTATGAGTGAGATTTGATTTTTTTTTTTTTAGATGATCAAATTGTAAACCTCACCAAATATGTGTTTCTGGCATCAAATGGGAGTTGCACATGTTCAGATGTGTGGTTTCATAAATTCATGACTTCTGAAACACATGAAGTGCAATATGAAGACAAAATTTAAGGAAAGAAGAAATGAATGGGTGAGAGAGAGGTTGAGGAGATAGCATAGTAGTTACACAAAAGATATTCATGACTAATGTTCCAGGTCTTAGTTTCAGTCCCTAAAACCAGCATAAGCCATAATGGAACATGCTTCTGTGCAGATAAAATAGATAAGTAAATAAATGATAAATAAGAAGATAATTTTACAGGACAGTTTCTTACTATATGCATAAGCAAAATCAACAAAATCTTCACAAATTATGTTAACCAAACAGAAAAGTCAGTGAGCACAAAATCTGTTTAGTCATCCCCTTGCAGGCAGGGGCTGGTTTAGCCCAGAATGCGAATGAAAACGTGACCCACTCTGACAGTGGCTTCATTCGTTGTGAAGTTTTATACATGTTACAAGTCTTCTTTATATTGAGCTCCCATCTCTATCTCTATAACTTCCGTCGCCATTTGCCCTTTGAGGACACAAAGAACAAATTTAATTTATGTACAGTATAGCAGCTGGCCATTCATTATTCATTCATTTATTCAACAGACCTTTATTGAACAACAACCTTACACAGACACTAAGAATTCAAAGGTTGAAAATACCATACTGTGCTCTGAAGAATGTCACAGTCTATTGCATTGACCCCTTGGAGTTTCTACTCTACAGGTTGACCATTCCTTGGTCCTTGTGTCATTCTTCATGTGTCACAATTCAAGGCTTTCTTAGTAATTCTTTAGCTACGACGAATTGGAATTTGTCAAAGTGCCTCAGAATATGGAGTTGTGAGCTAAAAAATAACTCCATACACATTGCTTGACCAGATCAGAGAGCATGAACTCATATCTTGTGTTCTAGACACTCTGGTGTGATTATGCCGATGAAGACATTTGCTTGTTAGTCATATCAACCATGGCAACACTGAATTTTTTTTTTTTTTTATTTAAGAAAGGGTTAATTAACAAAACCATAGTGTAGGAGGGGTACAATTCCACACAATTCCCACCACCCAATCTCCATATCCCACCTCCTCCCCTGATACCTTTCCCATTCTCTATCCCTCTGGGTCATTATGGGTTGCAGAAGGTAGAAGGTCTGGCTTCTGTAATTGCTTCCCCGCTGAACAGGGGCCTTCACTGGTTGGTCCATACTCCCAGTCTGCCTCTCTCTTTCCCTAGTAGGGTGGGCCTCTGGGGAAGCTGAACTGCAGGAAAAATTGGTGGGGTCTTCAGTCCAGGGAAGCCTGGCCGGCATCCTGATGACATCTGGAACCTGGTGACTGAAAATAGAGTTAACATACGAAGCCAAACAAATTGTTGAGCAATCATGGATCCAAAGCTTGGAATAGTGGAGAGGAAGTGTTAGGGGGGTACTCACTGCAAACTCTAGTGTACTTCTGCTTTCAGGTATATATTTTGCAGTAGTTTACGGATACCTGTGAACATATGCTCTCTCTCACAGAAACTGGTGTATATCTAGGTTTTGGGACTTCGTTAGAAAGTGAACCACCTGAGATGGAATTAGAGTATACTATGAAAGGAAAGGTCTCACCCAAGTAATGAAGCTGAAGGGTTGTCATTCCATATGTGAAGTCACTGGACACAGTCTGAAGTGAAGCATGTTGAGGTGGCAATTGTTGTGTTGGTTAGGTTGTGACCGGTAGATGCAATATTATTTGATATGGATTGGGAGAGGCATATGGGAAAGTGGGCCCTATCCAAGGGTTCCAGGACTGGGGGAAGTAGAGGCTCTAGAGTGGAGATGTGAGGTTCCTGCTGTCTTAGGGTTCAAAAAGACAATCGATAGTTAATGTTATTATCACATTAATTGGTAATTGGATTAACTTTGAAAAGTCCTTTTGTTAGGGTTTGCTTTATAGTACCCGGTATCTTGTATATAGCTGTGGAATTGGTTGCTTCTGATCTACTTGGTCTAGGCTTTTGAGAGAGTCTGCATATCAATTACACAACCTATATATTGAAAAGATTCAGTTTGTGTTTTGAAAAACTTCAAGACATACAATTAATTTTCCCCCTCTTGTATTAATTAACTAGTGATTTATTATGACTACATTTTACTAGGAGTGTACATAAACACCATTCCCACCACCAAAAGACTGTGACCCATCCCTCCCACCCACTCCCACCCCCCACTGGCCCAGGAAGCTGCATGTCTACCCCTCACCACAGGGTTTTTACTTTGATGCCCTACTTACAATTTGGTCAGGTCCTGCTTTTAGTTTCCCTTTCAGATCTTCTTCCTCAACTTCTGTTAATGAGTGGGATCATCCCACTCATCAACAGTGGGATCCACCAAGCCATCTTCAAAGCAGCTTCCCAAGCCATTCCTCGTGGGAGACGTGCTAACTATACGCCTTGTCTTGATGCTGAATGCGAGCAACTACTAAAGCAGTATGATGAGTCGGGTGACTCAGATGTGGCTGACCATCTCATTGCCTCCCTGGATGCAGCACGCCAAGCCCACTGGCAACAACTCACAGAAAGTCTGAACTTCACCCACTCAAGTAGGAAGGCCTGGAAGCTTCTTCACAGACTGGGTGCCGGTAGCCAACCCCCTCCCATCCCCCATCCACGCATATCTCCAAACTCAGTGGTCAGTCACCTAACTCAAGTGGACATGCTAAGATTGACCCAGTCTGGAAAAGAGAAATTTCCCATGAGTGGTCATCCCACTTCCGTTTATCTTGTCCATCTCCAAAACTCTCTCCCTTTACACTGTCTGAACTGGAAGACGCTTTAAAGAGGGTTAAACCGGGAACAACTGCTGGCTATGATAACATCACCCCAGAACACAAAGAAGTGGCTCGCTTCATTCCTGTCCCACATCTTGGAATCTGAGTCTATGCCCAAAGTTTGGTGTCGTGAGAAGATTATAGCGGTTTTGAAACCAAAGAAAGACCCAACACTGGCCGCCAGCTATAGACCAATTTATCTCCTTTCCGTGTGCTACAAACTCCTTGAGAGGCTGCTTCTGTCACGTATTTCTCATCTTACAGAAAAATTCCTATCACCCGCCCAAGCTGGTTTCCGCCCAGGAAGATCTACCTGCGAACAAGCCCTGGCACTCTCAACTTACATTGAAAATGGATTCCAGAAGAATTTAAAGATGGGTGCTGTCCTTGTTGATCTCACGGCAGCCTATGACACGGTATGGCATCGTGGTCTCCTAGTCAAGATCTCAAGATGCCTGCCTCCTTGGGTGGTCAACACTATATCGTTTCTTCTCCAAAACAGAAGATTCCGGGTGCATCTGGGTGACAAGTCTAGCAGATGGAGACTTGTCTCAAGTGGCCTCCCTCAGGGCTCTGTTCTGGCTCCTACGCTATTTAATATTTACATCAATGACCTCCCAGAAACTTCTTCAAGGAAGTTCATCTACGCCGATGACATCTGCTGTGCAACTCAGGCGTCCAAGTTCGACATCCTCGAGGAAACAGTCACGAAAGACATGTCTCTGATATCTGATTACTGTAAAAAATGGCGACTAATCCCTAGCACTGCAAAAACGGTATCATCCACTTTCCATCTACACCATGCCTCGGCCTCGCGTGAGCTTAATGTGCAGCTTGGCGATATGAGAATCCGGCATGAAGCCCAGCCAGTCTATCTTGGCGTTACTCTCGATTGTACTCTGTCATTTCACAAACATCTCATAAAAACTGCAGCAAAGGTGGGCGTGAGGAATAACATCATTGCAAGACTGGCCAGCTCCTCATGGGGCGTGAGCGCTTCCATACTACGATCATCATCTCTGGCATTATGCTATTCCGCTGCAGAATACTGTGCCCCAGTATGGTTCCGTAGCCCCCATGTCCACTTGGTCGATTCCAAATTATATTCCTCCATGAGGATAATTTCTGGAACCATCCGTTCCACCCCGGTCCCATGGCTGCCAGTTCTTAGCAACATCACCCCGCCAGATATTCGTCAGGATGCGGCATCATCTAAGTTCATTTCCCACGTCTACGCTCGACCGGACCTGCCAATATACGTGGATATCTTCGCCCACCCTGTTCAACGCTTGACGTCTCCTCAACCAATCTGGTCCCCTACGCCTACACTGAACTTCTCTGTTCCAGTCTCTTGGAAACAGAGTTGGCAGTCAGCTGAGGTAAAGAACAAACACCTCATCACAGACCCCTGCAAGCGTCAACGCGGCTTTGACATAGCACGTTATGATTGGGCTCTCCTCAATCGCTACCGAACAGGCCATGGCCGGTGCACTGCTATGTTCCATCGCTGGGGAGCCAGAGACGACCCGAACTGACCCTGCAGCTACAGACAGACTGTGACCCACATAGTCAACGTCTGCCACCTCTCCAGATTCAAAGGAGGTCTTGAAACTATACATCAGGCTCAACCTGATGCTGTTGACTGGCTACAGAAGAAGGGGGGCAAACGCTAGAAGAAGAATCCCATACTCATCTTTATTTTCTGACTTAATTCACTTAACATAATTCCTTCTAGCTCTGTCCAAGATGGGTCAGAGAAGGTGGGTTCATTGTTCTTGATAGCTGCATAGTATTCCACTGTGTATATATACCACAGCTTTCTCAGTCACTCATCTATTGTTGGGCACCTGGGTTGCTTCCAGGTCTTAGCTATTATGAATTGTGCTGCTATGAACATAGGAGTACACACCTCTTTTTGGTTGGGTGTTATGGAGTCATTGGGGTATAACCCCAGGAGAGGAATTACTGGATCATATGGAAGGTCCATGTCTAGCCTTCTGAGAGTTTTCCAGACTGCTCTCCACAGAGGCTGGACCAATTTACATTCCCACCAGCAATGTAAAAGGGTTCCTCTGTCCCTACAACCACTCCAGCATTTGTTGCTGCTGTCCTTTTTGATGTATGCCATTCTTACAGTAGTGAGGTGGTATCTTACTGTTGTCTTAATTTGCATTTCTCTGACAATCAGTGACCTAGAGCAGTTTTTCATATGTTTGTTAGCCTTTTGGATCTCCTCTGAGGTGAATGTTTTGTTCATATCCCCTGCCCATTTTTGGATGGGATCATTTGCTTTTTTGGTTCTAAGTTTGCCGAGCTCTTTATATATTTTGGTGATTAGTTTTTTGTCTGATGTATAGCATGTGAAGATCTTCTCCCATTCTTTGAGGGTCTCTTTGTTTGTTTAATAGTTTCTTTGGATGTGCAGAAGCTTTTCAATTTGATGTAGTCCCGTTGGTTTGTTTCTGCTTTAGTCTTCCTTGCAATTGGGTTTGATTCATCAAAGATGTCCTTGAGGTGTAGGTGGGAAAGTGTTTTACCAATGTTTTCCCCTAAGTATTTGATTGTTTCTGGTCTGACATCTAGGTCTTTGATCCATTTGGAGTTGATTTTTGTTTCTGGTGAGAAAAAGTGGTTCAATTTCATTCTTCTGCATGTTACAACCCAGTTTTCCCAGCACCATTTATTGAAGAGAGCCTCTTTTTCCATTTAATGCTTTGGGCCCCCTTATCAAAGATTAGATGTCCATAGGTGTGTGGATTTATTTCTGAGGTTTCAATTCTGTTCCACTGGTCAGTGTGCCTATTTTTGTTCCAGTACCATGCTGTTTTGATGATGATGATTTTATAATATAGTTTAAGGTCTGGGAGTGTGATGCCTCCATTTCTGTTTCTTTTCTTTAAGATGGTTTTGGCAATTCTAGGTGTTTTCATGTTCCAGAGAAATGATTGTAGTGTTTGTTCTATTCTCTTAAAGAAGCTTGGTGGAACTTTGATGGGTATTGCATTAAATTTGTATATGCCTCTGTTGAGAATATTCATTTTGATGATATTTATTCTTCCAATCCATGAGAATGGGATATCTTTCCATTTCTTGGTATCAGTTTCTATTTCCTTGAGTAGTGACTCATAGTTTTCAGCATACAAGTCTTTCACTTCTTTGGTCAACTTTATTCCTTGGTATTTGATTGATTTTGCTGAAACAGTAAATGGGAGTGATTTCTGGATGTCTTCTTCTTCACATTTAGTGTTTGCATAAAGAAATGCCACTGATTTTTGTACATTGATTTTGTAGCCTGATACCTTGTTATATTACCTAATAACTTCCAGTAATTTTCTACTGGATTCTTTAGGTCTTTCTATGTATACTATCATATCATCTGCAAATAGTGAGAGCTTGACTTCTTCCCTTCCAATCTGTATTCCTTTGATTTCTTTCTCTTGCCTGATTGCTATGGCAAGAACTTCCAATACTATGTTGAAGAGTAACGGTGACAGTGGACAGCCCTTTGTAGTCCCCTATCTGAGGGGGAATGCTTTCAGCTTCTGTTCATTGAGTATGATGTTGGCTGTAGGTTTGCTATATATAGACTCCACTATCTTGAGGAATTTCCCATCTATTCCCATTTTTTGTAGAGTTTTGAGCATGAATGGGTGTTGGATTTTGTCAAAGGCTTTCTTTGCATCTATTGAGATCATCATGTGTTTTTTGGCTTTGCTTTTATTGATGTGGTGAATGACATTGATTGACTTACGGATGTTGAACCAGCCTTGCATTCCTGGGATGAATCTCCCTTGGTGGTGATGAACAATCTTTTTGATATGTTTCTGTATCCGCTTGGCCAAGATCTTGTTTACTATTTTGGCATCTATGTTCATCAGAGATATTGGTCTGTAGTTTTCCTTTTTTGTTCTGTCCCTATCAGCTTTTGGTATCAGTGTGATGCTGGCTTCATAGAAGGTGGAAGGGAGTATTCCTGTTTCTTCAATCTTATGGAAAAGCTTCAGCAGTATGGGTACTAACTGTTTCCTGAAAGTTATGTAGAATTCATTTGTGAAGCCATCTGGTCCAGGACTTTTGTTGTTGGGGAGGTTCTTAATAACAGTTTCAATTTCTTTGTCTGTGATTGGTGCATTTAGATTTTGTAGTTCTTCTTGGTTCAGTTTTGGAAGGGCATATGTTTCTAGGAATTGTTCCATTTCTTCCAGATTCTCTAGCTTGGTGGCGTATAGTTCTTTATATAAGTTTCACAGGATTCTCTGGATTTCTGTGGTGTCAGTTGTGATATCTCCTGCATCGTTTACAATTCTATTAATTTAAGTCTTCTCTCTTTTTTGTTTGGTGAGTCTGGCTAGGGGTTTGTCAATTTTGTTTAATCTTTCAAAGAACCAACATTTGGCTTCATTGATCTTTTGTATGATTCTTTTATTTTCGATGTTGTTTATTTCTGCTCTAACTTTAGTGATTTCTGTCCTTCTGGTTGCTTTAGGGTTCTTTTGTTCCTCTTCCTCTAAGTCCTTGAGGTGTGCAGCAAGGTCGTTCATTTGAGCTTCTTCTTGGTGTTTAATATGTAATTGTATGGCTATAAGTTTCCCTCTCAGTACTGCTTTAGCTGTGTCCCAAATATTTTGATAGGTTGTGTCTTCATTTTCATTTGTTTCCAGGAACATTTGAATTTCCTGCTTGAGTGAATCTCTGACCCACTGGTTCTTAAGGAGTATGTTGTTTAGTTTCCAAATTCTGTGACTTTTAATAATTGTCTGTGTGTTGTTAGTGAACACTTAATTGTTTCTTCTTCAGTATTCAACTGTCGAGTTCCTGCTAATCTTGTACTAATTTATTTGCATTAATTCCCAAATATGAGTTCCTTGTATTTCCTTGCTTATATATAGTTGCCATTTTGTTTCCGCTTTTTAAGAATAATGCCATAGTAGCCTAATTTAACACCAAATGTTTAAAAAGGATAGTCTTTGATGCCTTTCGGTGATAGTCTTAAAGTTTTCTCAGTCTATTTCTACTTTATAATTGGGTCTAGAAGCATGTCTGTCAAATCAGTTAATGGCTTGCTATAGATTAGAACTGGTTAGGTTCTACTGGTATTCAAATAATTAGACTAAAATGCAGAGTTCACACCCGTAGAGACTTAATTTTTACAATACCTGTATGAGAGACAAAATAGCTGACTGCTTTTATTTTTATTGAAACTGAAACTCTGAAACTGTGCTACTTGTACAGCCTGAGTTTTATAAGAACTATCATGCTATTTATGCTGCTAGGGAGAACTGTTACTTGAACACCTGACCTGAGAGTTCCTTTTAGTGAGGCAACTGTCTCTGTTTGGGAAAGTACATCACTTTAGGTGTTATGAAGGTATAATCTATAAGATTCCAGAAAAACAAGGAAAATACTATCTAGAAATGCTAAGAAGGCTTAGAACTTCAGAAAGGAGAAGGAAAAAGTGAAGGAGAGGGAAGTAAGCTACGACAGGCTCATGACAAATCAGAGAGCAGCAAGGATATCAGGAAGAGTTCTCCAATCTCATGATCAAATTCATTGTTGTTTTGTTTGTGCAATATAATACTACTCTCATTGTAGAAACTCTTCAGTAAAGTCTTCCTGTGTGGGATGTTTTGGGTAAAACAAAAACAGGCAATTCCGGTGAAAATCTCCATGGCACAGTGTAGAAGGACTGCAGTGAGTTAGAGAAGTTGGCAAAAACAAGACACCAGAATGATTAATTAGCCTCAGAATCAAATCTTCATAGTGTTAATATCAGTTTATTGGCACTTTTTTTTTTCCTTTTTAAAGGAAAGTGCAGTCTCAGTAAACGCATGGGTACATTATAGTTCTACTTGCCAACTAGACAGGAGTAAATGAGTACAATGACTGTGGTTTCTGTTTTGCTGTCCTTTGTGCATGGCCCTCAGATTTCCTCATTGTCTGCTTTATTTTCAGTTTCAGATTGTATACTGAGTGGCTTTTGGACCAGTTTTCAAATGTTGATCATTTCCAGGGATTTTTTTCTTTTGTTCCATGTCTAATGTCTAAGTACCCATTTTAACAATAAATTGTCTACACACAGTATGTTTTTCATTAGTAACAACAGTGAAAAACACCTAAATATATCATTTCACATCATTCCTTATTTTCTAGTTTTACTTTTACTATTTTTGTCTTTTCTCAGACTTTAATACCCCTGTCCTACAATTTTTTTTTTTTTTTTCGGGTAAAGAGAAAGAGAGAGAAAAGGAATCTAATCAGTGTGTTACTTAGTATAACAATATTATTTTATCTTCCTTCCTTCCTTCCTTCCTTCCTTCCTTCCTTCCTTTCTTCTTTGCTGTTGTATTGAGGTGCACTTGAACAATGCCATGACTCCAGGGGACTCTTTCTCTTCTTTTAAATTTAAGATAGAGGAATAAAGAAAGTAAGAGAGAAAGAAAGAAAGAAAGAAAGAAAGATTAAAGCCATGGCACCTGCTTTATATGGTGTTTCCATATAGTATTAGGGACTCAATTCTGGACTTTACTAGGTGAGCTATTATCCATCCCCAATTTGATTTGTCCTTTTTCAGTGACAGAATCCATAAAAATCATTGTTGTTTATTTGTTGTGTTTTTCTTTCTTTCTTTTTCTTTTTGTTTTGTTTTACCAGAACACTGCTGAGCTTTTAATTATGGTGATGCTAAGAATAGAACACGAGTCTCACTCAAGTGGAAGCATGTTTTATCTTCTTAGAAGAATTTGAAAACCACCAGCAATGAAAGGAAAACTTACATCATAATTGAAGTATTTGTTTGAGAATATGTATATGTGTATATACATATATGTGTGTGTGTGTATATATTTTTTATTTGCCACCAGCATTATTACTGGGCCTCTACATTTATGAATTCACTATTCCAGGCAGTAATTAAAAATTATTATCAAAGACTCAGCCTGTGGTCTGTACATTAAAAAATTTAAGACAGTCATTTAATTTCCCTCTCATATTAATTAAATAGTGATTTATATTACTATAAATTAATAGGAGTGTACATAAACACCATTTATATCACCAAAAGACTGTGTCCCATTCCATCCTCTCCCCCTACCCCAGTGAAGTTGAACTTTTTTTTTCTTTTTTTATTTTAATATTATTACTATTTTTTAATTTATTTTTTATTTAAGAAAGGATAAATTAATAAAACTATAGAATAGGAGGGGTACAACTCCACACAATTCCCACCACCCAATCTCCATATCCCATCCCCTCCCCTGATAGCTTTCCCATTCTCTATCCCTCTGGGAGCATGGACCCAGGGTCATTGTGGGTTGCAGAAGGTGGAAGGTCTGGCTTCTGTAATTGCTTCCCCGCTGAACATGGGCGTTGACTGGTCGGTCCATACTCCCAGTCTGCCTCTCTCTTTCCCTAGTAGGATGGGTCTCTGGGGAAGCGGAGCTCCAGGACACATTGGTGGGGTCTTCAGTCCAGGGAAGCCTGGCCGGCATCCTGATGGCATCTGGAACCTGGTGGCTGAAAAGAGAGTTAACATACAAAGCCAAACAAATTGTTGAGCAATCATAGACCCAAAGCTGGGAATAGTGGAGAGGAAGTGTTGGGGGGGTACACACTTCAAACTCTAGTGTACTTCTGCTTTCAGGTATATATTTTGCAGTAGTTTATGGATATGTGTGAACATATGCTCTCTCTCACAGAACCTGGTCTATATCTAGGTTTTGGGACTTTGTTAGAAAGTGAATCACCTGGGATGGAATTAGAGACTACTATGAAAGGAAAGGTCTCACCCGAGTGATGAAGCTGAAGGTTTGTCATTCCACAGCTGAAGTCTCTGGACACAACCCTCGCCCTCAACCCAGAGATTTTTTTACTTTGGTGACCTACTCCAAATTCAGTCAAATCCTGCTTTGAGTTTACCATTCTGTTTTTCTTTCTCAACTTATGTTTATGAGTGTGATCATCCCATACCCATCTTTGTCTTTCTGACTTAGCTCACTTAACATAATTCCTTCTAGCTCCATCCAAGATGGGTCAGAGAAAGTGGGTTCATTGTTCTTAATAGCTGCATAGTATTCCACTGTGTAAATATACCACAACTTTCTCAGCCATTCATCTGTTGTTGGACATCTGGGTTGCTTCCAGGTTTTAGCTATTACGAATTGTGCTACTATGAACATAGGTGTACAATATATTTTTGGTTGTGTGTTATGGAGTCCTTGGGGTATATCCTTAGGAGAGGAATTACTGGGTCATATGGAAGGTCCATATCTAGCCTTGTGAGAGTTCTCCAGACTGCTCTCCACAGAGGTTGGACCAATTTACATTCCCACCAGCAATGCAAAAGGGTTCCTTTGTCCCCACAGCCTCTCCAGCATTTGTTGCTGCTGTCTTTTTTGATATATGCCATTCTCACAGGGGCGAGGTGGTATCTCAATGTTGTCTTTATTTGCATTTCTCTGACAATGAGTGACCTGGAGCAATTTTTCATGTGTTTGTTAGCCTTTTGGATCTCTTTTGTAGTGAAAGCTTAGACCAGGGTGAACAGAAGCGTCTGGTGACACTACTCTATACAAATAATGGAAAAGGACATAAATTAAGGTGATGTTCTGTGTGGTACAGCAAATCCTAACAAAAAAATTTTTCAAAGTTAACCCAGTTGCCAAATAATATGATTATAGCAATAACTATCTACTGCCTTCTTAAACCCTAAGACAGCAGGGATATCTTGCTTCCTCTATAAAGCCTATATTTCCCCCAGTCTTGGAACCTCTAGGGTGGGGCTCACTTTCCTGCACACTTCTCTCAATTCATATCAAATGATATTGCGTTGCCTGTCCCAGCCTAATCAACACAACAAGTACCACCTCAGCATGCTTCATTTCAGACTGTGTCCAGAGACATAAGGTGTAGAATGTCAACCCTTCAGCCTCATTACTCAAGTGAGACCTTTCCTTTCATAGGGTTCTCTAATTCCATTTCAGGTAGTTCATTTCTTAACAAAGTCCCAAAACCTAGGTATAGACTAGGTCCCATGAGATAGGGCATATGTCCACATGTATCCATAAATTAGGCAAAATATATACCTTTAAGCAAAAGTACACAATAGTCTGCAGTGAGTCAGTATGAAATTCCTAATGAAACAGTGTCTACTTTGAAATAGATAACCTCCTCACTTACCTCCTATTACCCTTGCCTCAGTCACTCCAAAGCTAACCTTATCAAAGCAAGGATTGCAAAAGCTGAATAAGGGCAAGAAACTTGCATACTTTAATGATGACTACTTAGTCTTTATCAGGCCACTACATCAGCTGGGGCCCTATTCAGGGAGTTCTGATATTCCCAAACAAACATGATGGGCCCACACTTCGAATAAATCCCTCTCCCCAATGTTAATAGTCATCTATATCAGGAACAACACAATAGACACCTTTGTGGGCCCTCATAGGATCTTGCCCTCAACTTGGATCAACAATGGTAGAGAATGTCCCATCCTCTGAAGGGAGGATGGACAACATACTCTATATCCCACCTGAGGAAGATGGGTCCTGAAATCTGGGCATCTTGAAATATTCCTACTCATGACCACAGAATGTGAGCTCAGATATACAGGGATGCAGTGATCACTTAGGCTCCTAAGCTGAATATGGGCCCTAGATCAGACCAAATCAATCGGGTTTACAGTCAACAATATTTATACACCTTTCCTATATTTGGGAGCTACTCTCTTCTCCGATGTAGCTTTCTGGTCCTTTTCCCAGCCATGACAACATCTCCCCAGACAATATTGATCCACATGCATTATTAGATTTCAGGCTTAGGGAAAAAAAAAACTAGTGTAGTCACTGGCCTTTTGGAATAGAACTAAAATATGCCTACTAGCTATCTACAAAACGGAGACCTCTCAACTCTTCATCAGCACTATCCCAGCCTTTAGGTTCATGATTAATCAACAACTTGTTTGGCTTTATATATTAATTCTCTTCTCAGCCACCAGGTTCCAGATCATAGCATGATATCAACCAGACTTCCCTGGACAGACAACCCCACCAATGTGTCCTGGAGCTCCACTTCCCCAGAGCCTCACTAGTGAAAGAGAGAGAGATGCTGGGAATATGGATCAACCTGTCAATGTCCATGTTCATCGGGGAAGCAATAACAGAAGCCAGACCTTCCACCTTATGCACACCATAATAACCTTGGGTCCATATTCCCAAAGGGATAAAGAATAAGAAAGTTATCAGAGGAGGGGATGAGATATGGAATTGTGATGGTGGGAATTGTGTGGAGTTGTACCCCTCTTATCCTATAGTTTTGTTCATGTTTCCTTTTTTATAAATAAAAAAAAGAAAAGAAAAAATTTGCAAAATATAAGTACATATATACTTTAAAAATTATTATCTTTATTCATTTGATAGTGACAGCCAGAAATCAAGAAGGAAAGGAGAGATATAGAGAAAGAGGAACAGAGAGACACCTACAGTACTGCTTCACCACTCTCAAAGTTTTCCCCTTGTTGGGGATTAGTAGCTCAAATCCAAGTCTCGTGTATTATAACATGTGGATTCAAGCAGATGCACTATCACCTGGCCCCATCAGGAGTTATTTCTTTTCTTTCCATATAAAGAATGAAAGAGAAAGAGAGGGAGAGAGAGGGAGACAGACAGACAGACAGACAGACACACACACACACACACACACACACACAGAGAGAGAGAGAGAGAGAGAGAGAGAGAGAGAGAGAGAAAGAAAGAGAGAGGAGAGAGAGAGAGAGAGAAGTAGATTATTTTAGTGGGAGAAAGAGGGAGAGAACAATAGAGATAAAGACACCTGCAGTTTTATTCCACTGCTTATAAAGTTTCCTCTGGTAAGTTAGGACCAGGGACTTGGTCCTGGTAATGTGTGCTACCTTAAGACCTAGGAATATATATACTGTATTACAAAAACAGATAATTTTGTATTCTGTAATATGTTGTATTGTCAGCCTTTATTAAGTTTAAATCTTGGAACTGGTTTACTGTTTTCTTTGCATAGCAGTTACAATGACTGTGGTATTTCTATTGACGGTGTGAAACTGATATTTATTTACTTATTTTTAATATTACTTATTTATTTTTGGATTGAAACAGAAAAATTGAAAGGGGTAGAGGAGAGAGAGGGGGAAGAGACAGACACATACTTCCATCCCTGATTCAACTCTCCTGAAGCTTTACACCTATAGGATGGACCAAAGGCTTGAATCTAGGTCCTTAAGCACTGTAATGTATGCACTTAACAAGGTGCACCACTGCCTGGCTTCTAGAATTTTTTTTGTCATGGTCAGATATTTTGATTTGAGTGTTTGAATAGAAGATAAATATACAGTGAAGACACATAATTGGAAAAATGTGTCAAATTTATCAACATTTCCCATGGAAAATTGAGAAAAATTACAATTCAAAAATTTATACCTGGTATTCCTACAAATTTACACCAAAATTATATCTACAAGATTCATTACTATATTTATATCCTGCTTTTCAGAAAGCTAGGTTGGTAATCGGATAGTTAGAAGAGTGAGATATATATCATATCTTGCTGTGATCCTGCTACTATGTAACAGAATGAACTTGAATTCATTCACTAGGTGTTAGTTATAAAATGAGAAGGGGGTGTAATATTTATTATCCTCAGTAGTAATTTATCATTGGTTATATTTTAGTTAATATAACTCCATGGCAAGAGTTTTGCTTAGAGGAACTACTTCTGAATATATTGATAAAATATGAAAGTATTAAACCAGGATTTTTTAATTTAATTTAATTTTTTTTAATTTAAGAAAGGATTAATTAACAAAACCATAGGGTAGGAGGGGTACAACTCCACATAATTCCCACCACACAATCTCCATATCCCACCCCCTCCCCTGATAGCTTTCCCATTCTCTATCCCTCTGGGACCATGGACTCAGGGTCATTATGGGTTGCAGAAGGTATAAGGTCTGGCTTCTGTAATTGCTTCCCTGCTGAACATGGGCGTTGACTGGTCGGTCCATACTCCCAGTCTGCCTCTCTCTTTCCCTAGTAGGGTGTGTCTCTGGGGAAGCTGAGTTCCAGGACATATTGGTGGGGTCTTCAATCCAGAGAAGCCTGGCCGGTATCCTGATGGCATCTGGAACCTTAAACCAGGATTTTTTATTCCTCATAAAAGTTGATTTCTTTAGTTACAGTGGTATATTATTTTTACAGGGTCAGATACATTACATGTGCTGTATTTTTTATGCTTTTTAAATTTTATTTATGTATTTTTTTATTTAAGAAAGGATAAATTAACAAAACCATAGGGTAGGAGGGTTACAATTCCACACAATTCCCACCACCCACTCTCCATATCCCACCCCCTCCCCTGATAGCTTTCCCACTCTCTATCCCTCTGGGAGCATGGACCCAGGGTCATTGTGGGTTGTAGAAGGTGGAAGGTCTGGCTTCTTTAATTGCTTCCCCGCTGAACATGGGCGTTGACTGGTCAGTCCATACTCCCAGTCTGCCTCTCTCTTTCCCTAGTAGGTCTCTTTTCCCTAGTAGTGGGTCTCAGGGGAAGCGGAGCTCCATGACATATTGGTGGGGTCTTCAGTCCAGGGAAGCCTGGCCGGCATCCTGATGACATCTGGAACCTGGTGACTGAAAAGAGAGTTAACATATGAAGCCAAACAAATTGTTGAGCAATCATGGACCCAAAGCTGGGAATAGTGGAGAGGAAGTGTTAGGGGGATACTCACTGCAAACTCTAGTGTACTTCTGCTTTCAGGTATATATTTTGCAGTAGTTTATGGATACGTGTGAATATATGCTCTCTCTCACAGAAACTGTTGTATATCTAGGTTTTGGGACTTTGTTAGAAAGTGAACCACCTGAGATGGAATTAGAGTATACTATGAAAGGAAAGGTCTCACCCGAGTAATGAAGCTGAAGGGTTGTCATTCCACACGTGAAGTCTCTGGACACAGTCTGAAGTGAAGCATGTTGAGGTGGCAATCATTGTGTTGATTAGGTTGCAGTGGCAAAGTATCCTTTAGGAATGGTAGATCAATAATTATTTACTCATTTTGATTATTTTCAATGAACAACAGAGACTTCATTTCTTTTTTAAAAAATTACTAGTGATTTTGTATTTATTTACAAAATTATAAGATAACAGGAGTATAATTCCACATCTTTCCCACCACCAGAGTTGTGTGTCCTTCCCTCCATTGGAAAATGCATTAGTTCTCCCAAATCACAGATGTGGGTTGATTATAGTTTCTATAACAATTTATCTATATTTATATATATTTGCCATTTTTCTCCCTATGGCCTTGCCTCCTCTTCCTTTTTTAAATTTTTATTTTAAATTTTTTTAAGATGGAAATATTTACAAAACCATAGGATAAGAGGGGTACAACACCATACAATTCCCACCACCCGATCTCCATATCCCATCCCCTCCCCGATAACATTCCTATTCTTTATCCATCTGGGAGTATGGACCCAAGGTCATTGTGGGATGCATAAGGTGGAAGGTCTAGCTTCTGTAATTGCTTCCCCGCTGAACATGGACATTGACAGGTTGATCCATACTCCCAGCATCTCTCTTTCTTTCGCTAGTGAGGCAGGGCTCTGGGGAAGTGGAGCTCCAAGACACATTGGTGGGGTTGTCTGTCCAGGGAAATCTGGTTGGCATCATGCTAGCATCTGGAACCTGGTGACTGAAAAGAGAGTTAACATATAAAATCAAAAAAATTGTTAACTAATCATGAACCTAAAGGTTGGAATAGTGCAGATGAAGAGTGGGGGTGGGGTCTCTGTTTTATAGATAGCTAGTAGGCCTATTTTAGTTCTATTCCAAAGGGTCTTTGACTATACTAGTTTTTTTCTTTTTTTCTTTTCCCTTGAACCTGAAATCTGATATGTAGGTGGATCCAAGTTATTGTCTGGGGAGATGGTGTCATGGCTGGGAATAGGACCAGAAAGCTGCATCGGGGAAGAGAGTAGCTCCCAAATATGGGAAAGGTGTATAAATATTGTTGAATGTAAACCCCATTGATTTGATCTGATCTAGGGCCCATATTCAGCTTAAGAGCCTATGTCATCTCTGCATCCCTGTATATCTGAGCTCACATTCTGTGGTCATGAGTAGGAACATTCCAAGATGCCCAGATTTCAGGACCCATCTTCTTTGGGTGGAGCATAGAATATGTTGTCCATCCTCTCTTCAGAGGATGGAACATTCTCTACTGTTGTTGATCCAAGTTGAGGGCAAGGTCCTATGGGGGCCCACAAAGGTGTCTATTGTGTTGTTCCTGATATAGATGACTGTTAACATTGGGGAGAGGGATTTATTCGAGGTGTAGGCCCATCATGTCTGTTTAAGAATCTCAGGACTCTCCACTAGGACCCCCTGCCTTTTCTTCCTAAGTCACACCTACTACTTCTGAGTGTCCTCCCCAACCCCCTGCACTTTTTTTTTTTTTTAACCTCTTTTCTGAGTCCTAATGGCATTGGATTTAAGAGCCCTCTGGTCATCTTCCCCTAATGTTTACCCCTCTGCAAGTATGGAATTCTTTATGTGTCGAGAAGTTGTAAGGTCTGGCTTCTGTAATAGCTTCTCCATTGGTCATGAATATTAGCAGGTTGATCTATACCCCCAACCTATTTCTATCTTTCCCTAGTGTAAAAACAAAACTTCTAAGAAAGCTATGGAAAGAATAAAACAGATCTCCTGATCCAAAGAGGTCAATAATAAGAGGACAAGTAGAGACTGTTTATTGTTTTCTGATTGGTTCCAAACTACTCTTTCCTCTGTGTGAGGAACTCTTTTTTGGCACCTCACCCCTTATGATTCCCCAGTGTCTTATTTATCTCTTTAGGGCTTAAAGAAAGTTATCCAACTTCATTCTATCTGACTAATTTTTAGGGAGGGTTTTCCTGATAGCAAATTGGACTGTGAAATGAACTCTACTGTGACTTGGTCCCTTTAGAAATAAAAATTAGAAGCTTCCAATGGGAAAGAGTTTATTTCTCAAAAACAAAAGACTAAAACATTTTTTAAGTGGATCTCATAGAAGATTTGTATTTTACAAAAGAACAAATAGATAATTTCTGTTGTTAGGAAAAGGAGGTGGGTGGACAGTGTGTTAGAGCACATGTTATCATGAAAAATATAATCTGTAGTTTGAGTAAAAATGATAGCATTCAAAAAGTTTTAAAAGGTATTTTATGGGACCTAAAGATACCCTGGAGTAGAGCAAAGGCCTTGCATGCATGAAGCTCTAAGTTCTATTCTAGTTACAGCCTCATTTAAAAAGACAAAAACAAATAGAACAGAACACCATGAATGGCACAGTGGGAGTAAAAGATATTTCACAATGATGAGTTTTGGTTTTCACATTTTTCCTTCTTCTTTGCATCTTAAAATGTAATGTCATGATACAATGGCATAGGCTATAAACATTATCTTATATACACATTATATTATAAACATTGTCATTACAAATATATATTTATATTCGTAATGACAAAAAGTAGGTATAGTTTCACTAGACAAATACTTTTTAAGTCATATTTTATGTATATATTTAGTTTTATTTTGGTTATGTGGACCTGGGATCTCAGGCATGCATGATTACATTACTGCAAGTTGCTTTATTTATTTATTTTCATTCCGTTATAAAAACAGAAATACAGAAACTTTCCCCAGAGTCACAGTACTCCAATGTCATGTTCAGGTTTAAGCTTTGGTGGCATTCATAGAAAAGGATATGCCCTTTTTAGTGAATTTCTAACCCCAAGGACAGCCTTATAAATTGGAGTGTATGCAGAGAAGTGATGAGGAAAAGTCCTGTGACCTCACCTCTCAATGATAATGAGTATATACAAGTCTACTAGACACGTACACATTTTAATTATGTAATTATTTTTATTTGATTTTGTTAAGCCATAACCTGAGATATGCATGATTATATTGCTCCAGGGTTGACTTCTTTTTTCATTTACATAGACAGAAAGAGAGGGGGAGATCAACCACCACAGATCTCACAATGTCTTAGAAACAATTTCCTTCTGTTTTTGCAAGTCCATTTGTTTCAGTTCTCTAGATTTCAAAAATGATTGAAACTATCAGGTAGTTTTCTTTCATGTCTTTACTTATTTCATTAAGCCCAGTTACCTCTAGTTCCACCCATTCTGCCCCAAAGGGCACAGTATGATCTTGTAAAAAAAATTTTAAAAATTATTCATTAATTTCATTGTATAGAGACAGAGATAAAGAAAGTGGAGACAGAGAGAGAGAGAGAGAGAAAAAGAAACAGCTGTGATACTGTCTCACTGCTTGTGATGCTTTCCACTGCAAGTGGTGACCAGGGGCTTGAACTTGGGTCCTTATGCATGATAACATGTGCACTCAACTGAGTGCAACATCACCTGGCCTCTCACAATATTATATTTTTTGACTGAAGAATATTGTTCCATGGGGTATATGTCCCATAACTTCTTTATCTAGTCTTCTGTTGATGGGCCTTTTGGATACTTCCACAATTTGACTATTGTGTATCCTGTAGCTATGAACAAAAGGCTGCATAAGCCCCTTTGAATTAGTGTTTACCTCTCTTTTGGTTAAATGTCTAGAAGTAGCACTGATGGATCATAAAATTAATTTGTTTTTGTTTGTCCCCACCTGCAGAGGGAAAGCTTCACAAGTGGTGAAGCAGGGCTGCAAGTGTCTCTCTGTCTCTCTCCCTTTCAATCTACCCCTTCCCTCTCAATTTCTGTCTATGCAATAATAAATAAATAAAAAATTGTCTTTGTTTGTTTAAGAACTCTCCATATAGTCTTCCACTCGGATGCTGTAGTGCTCATTCCACTGAGTCGATTTATTCTTCATAACTTTGTCAACACCTGTCATTTTCTTGTTTCAATGTAGACCATTCTCACAGCTGTGAGGTGGATTCTCTAGTAAGTAGTGAATAATTTTTTTAAAAAATGTAAAAATAAAAATGAGCGTGCAAGAGTGCAGAAGAAGTGATGTTAAGGATTTTTTTCCCCTTCATGTTTTCATGTTCAAAGTCTCTTATTGCCATAGTTTGTATCTATTAATAAATGACTTGCATTTATCTGAAAGACAGCTATTGGGTGGTTTCCCTTATATGGCCACTTTAAAAAATTGAAACAACTGATGCCAGTCAGCAGAGTAACTAGTAAAGTACACTGGTTCCAAAGCTCAAGGATCCAAGGTAAAGTCCCCATTCTCCACCTGCAGGGTAGACACTTCAGGAGATTGAAACAGGTTTGCAGATCTCTCTCTCTCTCTTTCTGTCTGTCTCTCCATATATATATTTAAGCCTTCTCAATTTCTTTCTGTCCTTTAAAAAAAAATGGCTGTTGGCAATGATGGATAACACTGATGGAAAAAAGAAAAGAAAAGAAAAAGGAATCACATGAACTTGTAAAATATTTTTAAAAATTAAAGGGGTTGGTGAGGCTGTGCAATGGTGCACCTGGCTGAGCACCAATACAACAGTGTGCAAGTCCCCAGGTTCAAAATCCCAGGAGAACTTCAAAGCAGTGAAATGCTTCAGATCTCCCTCTCTCTCTCTCTCTCTCTCTCTCTCTCTCTCTCTCTCTCTCTCTCTCCTGCTCTATCTCCCTTCCTTCTCAATTTCTTCCTGTCCCTATCTAAAATAAATAAATAAATAAATAAGAGAAAGTGAAGAAAATGAGAGTACCAAAATTATTCCTAAGATGTTGTGAAGAATTTAGTAGTTATACTCACATGGGAGTCATGGCGGGGGTGGGAAACAACTGTGGTGGTGGGTGGAGTTTAAAACTCTACTCCTGTAATCTTAAGATTTTTGTAAACCATTATTAAATCACTAATAAAACTGAGAGAAAGAGAGAGAGAGGAAGAGAGAGGGGGGGAGTGGAGGGGGAGGGAGAGGGAGAGGGAGAGGGAGAGGGAGAGGGAGAGGGAGAGAGAGAGAGAGAAGTACCTCTCCAGTGCATTCATGCCATCTATTAGCCAACTCAGTCATACAAGTCTGATGGTCTACCGGTTGAACTATTTCCCCAACCACTCTAGCTCTAATATGATGAATGTGCACTGCTTTGATTCTCAGCCTTTAAGAGTTGAAAAGTAGTCCCCAAAATTTAATCAATAATAGTCATCATAGCTAACTTGAGAATGAAAAATAGTTTGACATCATGGAAAGTTTTGGCATAAATTACTTGTCTCAGACTTGTTTGTTCACAAATAATCACTCTTCTTCATTTATACAATGTAGGCATTGATGTAGTGGGGTTTTTTTTGTCTTTTTTTCTATTTCATGAGTAAGAGAACTTTCTTTAGAGCTATTAAGAAAATTTCTGAATGTTGAGCGATCATATTAATACTTGAACATTTGTATTATATTTATGTTGATTTTAATAATTTCTTAGGGACTTATGTAAGCTTTATCATGTGAGAAAACTTACTTTTTAGTACATCTTTAGGACTGAAACTATTGAAATAATTCTCTGTCTGCATTATTTCTTTTCATTCTGATAGAATGCATTGAAACCTTTCTGAACTCCTGAAATTCTTTCTGAATTTCTGCCAAAAGGAGTTTTATTAAAAGAGCAATTCTAATAAAGATAATGAGCAGTGGGATAAGCAGAGGATTTGATTGATCATCAAGAATCAGCAAAAACTAGAAGCAGAGTCGTCCTACTTCTAGGACACTATTGCTTTGCAATGGTCTCCATCACTCAGTTCCTTGTCTTGTTTCCTTTGAAAGCCTAAGCATAATCTATATGAAGCAGTGCATTGAGTTTAGTAGCTTTAAATAAACAATAATAATAACAAGCAAGAGCACTGGAATCATTGTCAGGCACTAAGCCCCAGCACTAACCCTGGTGGCTGTAGGAATGAAGAAAGGAAGAAAGGAAGGAGGAAGGAAAATCACAAATTGTTTTAAATTTATCTGAAATACTACTAATAAAATTATGTGCTTAAATAGGAGGAGTATATTGTATTTTTGTTCAATTCCAATATTACTTTATTGATGAGATAGTAATTCATAAGACTTGTTGTCAAAGGGTATGTTTGGGGGGTAGGGGGAGTGCCAGTGCTTGTTTACCCTACATTTGAAAAGTTCATCACACATTATCTCAGCAAAGAATTGAGGAGAGAACATGATTTTCAGGATTTTTAATCTCTATTTAGGAAAATTGAAAACATTCATATGTTAGGCAGAGAAGATGATGATGATGACAGTCTGGACACAGAGGAAGCCACACTTTTAACATTCAAGCCCTTCCTCCACCTTTCTAAGCTACACCTGTCACCAGTCCCCTTTTTTTTTTTTTGCCTCCAGGGTTATTGCTGGGGCTCAGTGCCTGTATTACAAATCCACTGCTACTGGAGGACATTTTCCCCATTTTGTTGCAGTTGTTGTTGTCATTATTATTATTGTTGTTTTTGTCATTGCTGTTGTTGTTGTTGTTGGATAGGACAGAGAAACATTGAGAGAGGAGAGGAAGAGAGAGAGGCGTAGAGAAAGATATAGATACTGCAGACCTGCTTCACCTGTGAAGCGACCCTCCTGTAGGTGGGCAGCCCGGGCTAGAACCAGGATCCTTGAGTTGGTCCTTGCCCCATTTGCACTGAACCCACTACTGCCACCCAACCCCCTTCACTCCTATTTTCTGGGTGGTACCCTGCAGGTACCTCCTGTTCCTCAACAGTACATTTTCACACTCTCCCAAGACGGGTATCACTCAATATATTTTAGTCTCAACTAGACATCACCTTATTCCACAAGAGGGATGTATATTCCAAACCTTCCATTTAAGGCTTTTTCAGCATCTATTAAAGTAATCATGTGATTTTTATGTATTTATTTTTTGTTGTGGTGAATTGCACTGATTGATGTATGTATACCGAAATATTGCACACCTGGCATAAAACCCACTTGGTTTCGGTGTACAAGTTTTTTAATGTGCTGTTGAATCTGCTTTGCTGAGATTTTGTTGATTATCTTGACATCTATGTTTATCATGTATATGGATCTCTAGTGTCTTCATTGCATGCTCCTTGTTCTTGATATTAGGTTGATATAGACTTCATGTAAAAGGTTAAGGTGTAGTCATATTAATCCATTTTTTTTTGTAGGAGCTTGAAAAATTTAGGTAAAGCTTCTCTAAAGAAAGTTTTGTAATACTAATAAAAAGCATTTGGTCCTTTTTTTTTTTTGAGGGGTGTAGCAGAGTGGCAACTTGATTACTGTTTCAGTTTCTTTCATTGTAATTGATCTGTTTACAGTTGTTATTTCCTTATGATTCAATCTTATACTAAATTTATATAGTTCTAAGAATTTATTCATCTACCAAGTTAGTGACATGTTACGGTTGTTCATATTAACTGCTCACAATCTTTTGGATATTGTTAGTATTTATTGTAATTTCTCCCCCTTAATTTTTAATCCTATTTGTTAGGATCTTCTCTACCCCTCTCTCTCTCAAAGGGATTGAGGGCTTTCTAATATTTTTTAATTTTAATATATTTATTTATTGGATAGAGACAGCCAGAAATTGAGAGGGAAAGGAGAGATAGAGAGGGAGAGAGACTCCAAAGTGTCTGCAGTCCTACTTCACCCCTCGTGAAGCTTTCTCCCTGTAGATAGGAACCTAGAGATTGAATCTGGGTCCTTGCACATTATGTCATGTGCATTCAGCCAGGTGTGCCACCAGCTGGCCCCCATTTTTAAATTTTTTCCATTTAATTTAATTATTAGATAGAGACAGAGAAATTGAGAGGGGAGATAGAGAAGGAGAGAAACAGAGAGATACTTGCAGCTCTACTTCACCACTTATGAAGCTTTCCCCCTGCAGGTGAGGACCACGGTCTTGAACCTGGGTCCTTAAGCATGGTAGTGTGTGTGCTTACCCAGGTGCACCACTGCCTGGCCCCTGTTTTGTTTCCATTATTATTCTATTTCTATCAGAACACTGCTTACTCAAATTTGAAAACGTTCCATGTAGTTCATGCTTAATATGTACTCTTTCTTGCTTCTAAAATTTCATCTGTAAGTGGAAGATTTGGTTTTCGTACCTCTCTTTCGTGCTTCTGTGAGTGGATATGATTCCTTCAAGTTTCCAAGAAGATGTGGAAAAGAGAAAATCTTATCACTTCTTACAGCTGAGTATTATTCCATTGTGATTATATACCACACTTTTCTTAACCACTCATATGTTATTGTTGTTGGGAATTTGGGTTGCTTTCAGGTTTGGGTTATTACAAATGAATATAGGTGTATATAGACCACTTTAAATAGGTTTTGTGTTAATTGGATAGCTTCCTCAGAGAACTGTTACATCATAGGGTAGATCCCTTTCTAGTGTTTTGAGAAAACTCAAGAATATTTTCTGGAGGAGTTAGTCATTTTTATCCCCATCAGCAATGCAAGGGAGCAGGGTAGCCCTCTTTTCCTTTATCAGCACCAATAGCTGTTTCTGCCTCTGATATATGGCATTCTCACAGATGTGAAGTAGTATCTCATTATTGTCTTTATTTCTCTAGGAATCAGTAACTTTGAGCATTTTTATGCATATGTTCAATGGCTATCTGGATATATTCTTTGGTGAAAATTCTATCCATGCCATCTCCTCATGTTTAATGGAAGTTGTCTCATTTGTTGTTGCTGTTCCTCAGTTGTGTACATTCATTATGTATTTTGCTATTAGTCCTCTATCTGATATGTAGAACATGTAAAAAAATCTCTTAATTTTTTCCAGTTCTGGATAAGCTTGTATAAAAGGCTTTGATAAGATAAACATTTTAATAGTGTTAATTCTTCTAATTCATGAGTATTGAATATACATCTCTATATTTTTCTATCTTCTTAAGTAGTGATTCATAATTTTAAATGTATAAGTCTTTTTTCTAATTAATTCATTTTTTAATTTTTATTTATAAAATGGAAATATTGACAAAACCATAGGATAGAAGGGGTACAGTTCCACACAATTCCCACCACCAGAACTCCGTATTCCATCCCATCCCCTGATAGCTTTCCTATTCTTTATCACTCTGGGAGTACGGACCCAGGGTCACTGTGGGGTGCAGAAGGTGGGATGTCTGGCTTCTATAATTATTTCCCTGCTGAACATGGGTGTTGGCAGGTCGATTCATACTCCTAGTCTGTCTTTCTCTTTCTCTAGAAAGGCAGGGCTCTTAGGAGGCTGGGCTCCAGGACACGTTACTGCAGTTGTCTGCCCAAGGAAGCCCAGTTGACATCATGGTAGCATTTTAAAGCTGGTAACTGAAGAAGTTAAGATATAAAGCAGAACAAATTATTGACTAATAGTGAACCTGAAGGCAAGAATAATTAATTAATGTTTATGAGAGGGAAAGAG
This sequence comes from Erinaceus europaeus, assembly GCF_950295315.1. NCBI lineage: Eukaryota > Metazoa > Chordata > Mammalia > Eulipotyphla > Erinaceidae > Erinaceus > Erinaceus europaeus. The sequence continues at coordinate 29,266 of NW_026648008.1, read as the reverse complement.
AGAGAGCGAGCAGAAAATTGCTAAGCTGTGGCACATGGTGGCACTGAAGATTGCATCTGCAACCTCAAGAATGCAAGGCCTATGTTCTAATACTGACGTATCCTCCATTTTGGGAACTGAATTATTTTTGTCTTAAAAATAATCTTTCATAATTTTCAGATTTGGTCAAGTGTCAAGATTTAAAGGGGTGATAGTCTTTTCCTGGAATTATTTTCTTCTTTTAAAAAAGATTTCTTTGGCTAGTACTATTTTTCCTCCACTGAATTTATGGTACTAGTTTTCTTTTTGGCAACTTAGAAACACTCCCAGGCAGAAATCTGTAGGCTTGTTTGTCTTCTTGAGTTGAAATAACAAGCACAAGCTACAGAGCTTGGACTCATTTCTCTTCACAAGACTTGCCTGAATTTGAGGTACCCAACACATTTCCTCTCAGTGGGTTGCCCTTAAACTGTAATGAATATTCAGCAGAAACATGAGCATGGTCTAGAGAGCCTTGGCCTTATGCAATGCCATACCTAGCCTAAGTAAATCAATTGAATAGTAAGTAAAAGGAGAACTCCATACTGGTATTTGCCAGCTTCCAAAAAAAGTGGTCCATTCTGATAAACATGATTCTCTGAAAAAAAATGTGTTTAATGAAATTATTTAATTCTTAAATGCAAGTAGAACTTAGCTTCATGGAATGTAGCAGTAGAGCTAATTTAAATGTTTTTGCCAATCCTCCTCAATTCCACAACACATTTTTTTTTCAAATAATGTGTTTACTTCACATTTTGCGACTGTAACCACTTTAGAGATTTTAATTTTATTTCTCAGTTTAAAGTTTGTTTATAGCCATTCCTTTCAAAAAAGTTTGATGTCCAAAGAGGAAGAACACAATACTTAACATTTTTCCCTAAACTGGGATGGATAGCAGAAAGCTGTGTGAAGAGCTGTGTTTTAACACTGTATGTCATGTTCTAGTTTCCTAACCCATGTGAACACTGTTTGGCATGAACCATACTACACTCTGTGATAGATGAGAGAGATCCAGCTGGATATTTTGTTTCAGTTTTCGGTCATTTTTTTTTTTTTTTAGCAGAATGTTATAAGACTAAATGCAAAAACTATAATAGGATCTCTCAAAGTTATAATATAATATGCAATAATACTTGAAAAGTTTATTACACTAAAATTATTAGGATAGTATTTTTATAGTCTGTTTTCTTCTCTTGGAATGTTAATGGCAAGATTTTCTTGACAGTGTGTTCATGAGTATGAGATGTTCTAATACTTATTCTTTCCTTTGTTAGAAACTAGAATCCTGAGTTTAATCTCAGTTCATTTCCCTCATGATAAAACATCATCTCAAGGTGTTTCTTGTATTTGGGTATGGGCAAGTTTCCAATATTTAATGAAGCTATAAACAACATTGCCTGTGAATTCTTAGACATCCGATTAAATAGAAGATTGCTCTGCTTTGAGTCCCTTCCTTCATCCACTAGATGGGAAAAGGAATATATATATATGGCTGAGGCACTGTCTGTGTGCACCATGAGAATTAAAGTCATATTTGCAGTCTGTGGGAGCTGAGCCACTTAATAAAGCTCATGTCTTCTGGAGTATGAGAAATGAACTTGTATTTAGTCTAATCTAGCCTTTTCCCTAATATGTTCAAACATTTAAAAAATATTTTATTTATTATTGGATAGAGACAGAGAAAAATTGAGAGAGGCAAGGGAGCTAAAGAAGGAAAAATAAAGAAAGACACCTGCAGCTCTACTTCACCATTTGTGAAGCTTCCCCGTGTAGGGAACAGGGTCTTGAACTTGAGTCCTTCCCAATAATATGTGTACTTAACCAGGTGCACCACCCCCTGCCCCACCCTTTTATTCTAATAATCACAGTCAAACATTCCTAAATGTATACTGCTGTTGACTTTCTGGCGGGGTGATCTCCAGGAGAAAGGTAATGGACCGGTTCTTTCTCGCTCGTGCAAGGGATGACATGAAGTAAAGACACCGGGGAGACCTGCAGCATGCTCAGCTCTCAGATCTCAGATCTCAGGTCTCATTTATAGCAGGTGGGCAAAGGTTTAAATAGAAAACCAAACAAGGAACATTATTCAAATATGTCAGAAATTACAGATTTCTTAAAGGTCAGCTTGCCCCTATGGTAGGGGGCTGGTATGACAAAAATTGATGCAGATACATAAAGGTCAAGATAATTAGTCTCCTGATGCAGGCTTTTAGTTACCCAAAGGCGTTTGAGGGGAAGAGAGGGGTTGAACCAGTTAAGGCAAGATAAAGATAAGCAAATTAAAGACATCAAAGGGCACTGCTAGGAGTATGTGATAAGGTGTGTTCTCCTCTGTGAACTTTGAGTAAGTGAATCTTAAAGTAGGCATCCATGTGGCCTGCAGTAATGAAGAGAAGTACTGAGGTCTCTGTGGGCTTGAGAGACTAACAAGGCAAACTTAGTCTGGGAGACCTTTTCCCTCTTGGCTCACCTCTATGACAAGAGAGACTTACAAGTGGGGTGTCTATCTAGACCTCCATCCAAGGCTGGGAGAGCTCCCCTATGCTCTACCAAGCTATCACATAGTCCCACATACTGGGATTTGGTAGTGGGATTCTTCAATAATAAAAGGTAAAATACAGTAATGGAATTTGTAGGAAATGGACCCACTGTCCAGGAAGTCCAGGCCATTGTTTCCATGAGAATCTGAGGGGGTAGACCCCTTCCTAGGTAGAGACAATGTCAGGTCCCTCCTGACCTCCTGAACTAATGATGGATGGCTTCCCTGGACATGGCAACCTTTCTGTACATGCCACTCCATGTCCTTAAAACAAAGGCCATGAATTACTGTGTACTCAGTAGTTCTCTCCCGTCTGCCCTGAAGTGCCTGTAATTTACCCCCAGAGAAAATTGTCTTGTTGAGCTCATGACCAAGCCTTATACATTAATTTTCCAGTTGTGATCAGATAAATACTTTGTAGGTCAAGATGTAACTATGCATTGTGTTTGGGTTAATAATTACCTCAACTTTCTTTCTGGACTATGGGTATATCTGCTTGCTTGCATTTCCCAGTAAATGAGTTGATCCTCTGAGGCTTCTCCCAGAGCTGGAGATGTCTGGTGTGACTTCTTCCTCTCTGCACACTACACCCTCATCACACAGAGCCACCCTAGGTCTCCCAGGGTACTGATTTACCTGCAGGGAGGCTGGGGACCCAGAGTGATCTGCAGGGATTGTGGAGGCAGCCAGGCAATGGTTACTGAAGTTACTATCGTTTAGAGAACCAGTGGATGTTTTTTAATCATAAAATGTATACATAGGCATACCATCCATACATTGAAACCAGGAGAGGAGAAAAGGACATTATATTTAAAGTACTAAAAAGCCTTATCTTAATTATATTATTTTTATAGAAGTCTTATAGTAGAATTAGTGAAACTGGTTTTAGATAGTCAAGGGGGTAGGGGATGGCCACCAGATTTAGCCCACATAATACTAAGAGAAAAGACCTGCACAAGGATCTGGCTCAAGACCCTGGCTTCCCACCTGCAGGTGGATTGCTTCACAAGCAGTGGCGCAAGTCTACAGATGCCTTTCTCTTTCCCTATCTTCCTCTTCTCTCTCAATTTCTCTCTGTCCTAGCCAGTAAAATAGAAAAACTGGCCACCAGTAGCAGTGGATTTGTAGTGCCAGAAGTAGCTCTGCTGCCAATAGATAGATAGAGATAGAGATAGAGATAGAGATAGAGATAGAGATAGATATATATCAAGGAAGAAGTTGAAAGGGAGATTTCCTCCTGAGCTAAAGGAAGAAATCTCTACTAAAAGCCAAAAGCTGCTTTGACTGAAAGCCCTATGACTTAGTGCCTTAAAAAGATGAATGAAGTCACCAAAAAAAAAAAAAACATGAATGAAGGATGGGGGTCAGGTGATAGCACAGCGGGTTAAGCCCACATTGTGCAAAGCCCAAGGACCTGCTTAAGCATCCCAGTTCCCACCCCTGGCTCTCTGTCTGCAGGAGGTGGGAGGGTAGCTTCACAAGCTGTGAAGCAGGTCTGCTGGTGTCTATCATCTCTCCCCCTTTCTGTCTTCCATTTCTCTCTCAATTTCTCTGTCCTATCCAACAACAATGGCAGAATAATAGTAACAAAAACAACAATAAACAATGAGGGCAGCAAAAGGGGAAAAAAAAAAAACAACCTCCAGGAGCAGTGGGTTCTTAGTGCAGGTACCCAGACCCAGCAATAACCCTGGAGGTACAAAAAAAAAAAGTAGATGAAGGATGTTGAGTAGTTATGCACCAAGTAGACTATGCATGTTACAATGCACAAGAATTCATCTTAAAGCCCTAGGTCCCTACCTTCAAGAGAAAAGTTTCAGGGGTGGAAAAGCAGTGCTGTAGGTGCCTCTCTTTCTCTCTCTATTCCCCTCCACCCACCTCTAAATTTCTCTGCCTTCTATTAAATAAATAAATAGAATATTTTAAAAGGATGAAGAAGGCAAATTTGTGTGTGTGTGTCCAAACTGAAGCAGTTTTGGCAAAACTAAAGCCTCAGTCAGTGAGACTGAGATCCCCCAAGGGCCCTTGACTAGGCAATATTTGTAAGAAAAAAAAAGTCAAGATAAATTTAACATTTAATTTTCACTCAATGATAAATTATTTAATGAGGACTTATATATTTCCACTTACTATTTCAATGAGTTGGAGGAAGCAGTAATGACAGCAAAGAGGTGCTATAGTAAATGGGATGAAAGAGACAGTTATCGTTATAAAGAAGTGTTTACCTCAGGACTCCATAAGGATTGAGAGAGTGAGCCACATGACTTTCTGAACTGTATTTGGTAATTGGAGTCAGATGGAGTTAACAGTGGTAAGAGTACTTTATGTATGCCAGATATGTTTTTAAAAATGGCAGAAGCCAGAAACTAAGAAATTTCAGATTCAATGAGGCAGGATAGACCCAGCACGATCTTCTGCAACACTGTAACAGTAATTTTTTTTTCAGGTTGAGAATTTTTGAAGAGTTTCAACAGAGGAATAAATGGGGCTCTTATAGCAATTACAAGAGTAGTTAGTAGATGCACAGAAGATGAAGAAAAATGACCATTAAGGGAATTTTCATTATCTAGGAAATAGACTGGAATAATCTGTGCCAAAGTGCTCCAGGAAAGAAGCCTAAAAATGTTTAGAATGGCATCATTTCTAGTTCAAAGCGTATAGGGAAATATGTAATATTTAAATATATTCATCTTACAAAAGAAACTGAATAAAGTATGAGTTTTAGGTGTCAGATCACCCAGATAGTTATCAATTTTCCATGTACTTTATGAAGAGAAATAATTTCAACTCCATCCTTGGACCACTGAAATAAACATAAGTACTAATATGACTAAACTTTTTATATGTAAAAAAAAAAAATGTCTGGGATGTATCTTTTGAAAGTAAATCCAAAGGATGTCTTGGCTTTCTTCTTCACATACAAACTTACCTTTTCTAGATTTCAGCCAGTGGTCATCTGTTTGACATGCATGAGAGTGAGATTAAAATTTAAATTAGTGAAGCTTGAATGAATTTGTTAGATTTCTTTCTATAACATAATTGGGGCGTCATCCAATCAGCTCAATCTGAAAAGAATGTAAGACTGACTTCTCCCTTGCAAGGAGGACTTCTTAATTTTATCATTTCAACTTGAACTGCAGGCTCAAAATAGCTCATCCTTTGGTGTCTTGCCTATCAGAACACATAGAGTTTTTTTTTTTTCTTAATTTTTATTACAGCAGTTTCCAAATTATAAGATTTTAGGGGTAGAATCTTATACTCTTATGAGTTTGTTATGTGTGTTTATAAGTCACCACACCTATCAACAAAATTCTGTGTTCCCTTCCTCCTCCCTGATAGCTACAGTAGTGCTAAGAGACAGTTTTCTTCCCCTTCCCTTCCCTTCCCTTCCCTTCCCTTCCCTTCCCTTCCCTTCCCTTTCTGTTTTCTTCCATCCTTCATTTCTTCTTACCTCTCTTCCTCCCTTCCTTCTTTCTCTCCCTTTTTCCTTCCTTCCTTCCTTCCTTCCTTCCTTCCTTCCTTCCTTCCTTCCTTTTTTACCTTTGCTGTAATTATCTACATGCTGCTATAGATGAACCCATTTTGTAGTAGTAGCTGTGGTAATGAATAATAATAATAATTATCCTTCACCTTTTAATTACTTCATTTAGCATAACCACCTTAAGTTATTTGGTCTTGCCAGTATAGTTGTGTAAGTGGATTCTTTTAGTAAACATGGATTTAGTAAAAATGGATTCCAGAAGAATTTAAAGACGGGTGCTGTCTTTGTTGATCTCACAGCAGCCTATGACACGGTCTGGCACTGTGGTCTCCTAGTCAAGATCTCAAGATGCCTGCCTCCATGGGTGGCCAACACTATATCATTTCTTCTCCAAAACAGAAGATTCCGGGTGCATCTGGGTGACAAGTCTAGCAGATGGAGACTTGTCTCAAGTGGCCTCCCTCAGGGCTCTGTTCTGGCTCCTACGCTATTTAATATTTACATCAATGACCTCCCAGAAACTTCTTCAAGGAAGTTCATCTACGCTGATGACATCTGCTGTGCAAGTCAGGCATCCAAGTTTGACATCCTCAAGGAAACACTCACGAAAGACATGTCTCTGATATCTGATTACTGTAAAAAATGGCGACTAATCCCTAGCACTGCAAAAACGGTATCATCCGTTTTCCATCTACACCATGCCTCGGCCTCGCGTGAGCTTAATGTGCAGCTTGGCGATATGAGAATCCGGCATGAAGCCCAGCCAGTCTATCTTGGCGTTACTCTCGATCGCACCCTGTCATTTCACGAACATCTCAAACTGCAGCAAAGGTGGGCGCGAGGAATAACATCATTGCAAGACTGGCCAGCTCCTCATGGGGCGCGAGCGCTTCCACACTACGATCATCATCTCTGGCATTATGCTATTCCACTGCAGCATACTGTGCCCCAGTATGGTTCCATAGCCCCCATGTCCACTTGGTCGATTCCAAATTATATTCCTCCATGAGGATAATTTCTGGAACCATCTGTTCCACCCCGGTCCCATGGCTGCCAGTTCTTAGCAACATCGCCCCGCCAGATATTCGTCAGGATGCGGCATCATCTAAGTTCATTTCCCACTTCTATGCTCGACCGGACCTGCCAATATACACGAATATCTTCACCCACCTTGTCCAACGCTTGACGTCTCGTCATCCAATCTGGTCCCCTACGCCTACACTGAACTTCTCTGTTCCAGACTCTTGGAAACAGAGTTGGCAGTCAGCTGAGGTCAAGAACACCTCATCACAGACCCCTGCAAGCGTCAACCCGGCTTTGACCTAACACGTTATGATTGGGCCCTCCTCAATCACTATCGAACAGGCTATGGCCGGTGCGCCGCTATGTTCCATCGCTGGGGAGCCAGAGACGACCCGAACTGCCCCTGGGGCTACAGACAATGACCCACATAGTCAATGACTGCCATCTCTCCAGATTCAAAGGAGGTCTCGAAACTTTACATCAGGCTCAACCTGACGCTGTTGACTGGCTACGGAAGAAGGGCAAATGCTAGAAGAAGAAGTAAACATTTCTTGATACATACACCAATAGCACTGAATATTATAAAATATTTACTTCAAATACTAACCCCGTCCAATATACCCTCACAGAAACATGCACAACTATGTTGGATATATCTATACACTATGACCTACCCATAACAAACTGAATTTAATAGTAGATTTGAAGAATCATAATGCTGTAATAAAGTGATATTTATTTTAGAGATGCACAAGTGACTGAATATTTATCAATCAACAAATAATGTTAATGCAATGAAAATTAAAAATAGTATTATCATCTTAACAGATGCAGAAGAAATTATTTGACAAAATTCCTCCTCCATTCATGATGTAAACCCTTTAAAATGCAGATATATCTGTAATATACCTCAACAGAGTAAAGACCACTTACGACTCATCCAGTTAACATTATATTCAACAGCAGAAGACAAAAGCTTTTTTCTCTAATATCAGAAACAAGATAAGAAAAGTTCCACTTTTTGTGTCAGTCAGTTTTGCCATGTGTATAACTCACATTTGAGTCTAACTACCACCTCATTAGAAAGAGTTTCCTTGTTGTGTTGTCTTTCCTTCTGAAATAAAGCAGTTAGGCTCCTGCAAGACTAAAAGGAAGAAAGAAGGAAGGGAAGAAGGTTTCTCTTGCCACTTGAATTTAATTTAAATATTGCTTTGGGGGCAGGTGGTGGTGCACCTGGTTGAGTGCACATTGTATAATGTGCAAGGACCCAAGTTCGAGTCCCCAGTTCCCACCTGCAGGGGGAAAGTTTCACGAGTAGTGAATCAGTGCTGCAGGTGTCTCTCTTTCTCTCATCCTCTCTACCCCCTCCTTCCCTCTTGATTTCTGGCTGTCTCTATCCAATAAATAAATAGATAATTAAAAAATTAAAAAGATAATTTAAACATTGCTTTGTAAAAACAATTTAGCAATGCCTTAAAATTAATCATAAAGTTACCACATGACAAACCAACACTAATATTTGATATATACAAGAGAAATAAAAACATTTGTCCATAAAAAATTTGTACACAAATGTTTATATAGCACAATTAATGTTAATAAGCCAAATATCCACCAACTGGTGAGCAGAACATTAAAATATGGCAAAATATATAATAGAAATTATTATATCAACTCATGCTCATACAAACTACAATATAGATATACTTTGAAGACATTAGTCTAAAAGAACTAATCAAGTCACAAAAGACTTGCTACATGATTCAGTATGAAACTTTAGAATGGAAAGTTCATAGAGACATCAGTTTCTTTTCAGATAATCAACTTTTCTGTGAACATGTTTGCACAACTATGTGAATTTATTAAAATCCTGATTGTAATTACTAGACGGGTGAGTGTAAAGATATGTTTGAAATAGTAGCTCAATCAAAACTTTTAAAAAGAACAAAAAAGATAGCTTGGACAATCCAGACTGGTTGTCAATGAAGGAAATATATAACTAACTGGTTAATACAATCAACTCCAATATTGCCAGGTAACATCAATCCCCGTGTCTGCTCTTTAGGGCTTTCTATATTCGGGGACCTGCTTCACATCCCATCAATTGTCAGTCAATGTTCAGGGCGCCAGTATGCTGGGCTAGCTTCACAGCGGGAGACAGATGACTAGGGACACATGGCTGAACAGAGAATCAGTATTTCTTTATTCAGAGCAAATGGTTCAAAAAACTAATCTAATCTAATCACAACCCAAATCTGTCCTCTTCTCTCTCCTTGGCGGCAGAATCAGGAACCCAGGAAGTACGTAGGGTAGGATAGGGGGCGGGGAGAAGCAAGAAGCACAAAAAGGCAAAGACAAAATCTTCCGGAGGCAGGGGGAGTGAGACCAAACAAATGTAACAGAATGACCATGTAAATAGACCACAGCATCAAGCAATGTAACAGAAGGGATCCCAGAAGCAGAACTAGAAGCATACCAACAATCAATAATAAAAGACTCATTGCTATCTTGTAAAAGAGAAGGCACTTGCATAAATCTCTGAACCCACTGGCTAATTGAAATGGAATTATATTTCCTTTTCAATCCCTAAACCTAAAAATAAGTTCAAGTGATTGTAATAAGGAATTAAAATAACAATATTACTTGTCAAGCACTTAATTTGTACTGATTGCTTTATGAGTAATTCAATAAATACTATCTCCTAATTAAGTAGCTAAAATTATTATTATAATTATTGGAAGATAACCAAAACTAGACATGTGGATGATTCAAACAAGCAGTAGAGCCTAGGCACTCTGATACAATCTGAATTTATTTTATTTTACTTTATTTTGTTTTAGTTTTGCCACCAGGATTTTCACCAAGACTTAGCAATTGCAGTAGTCCATTGCTTATAGAAACTGTTCTTCTTTTATTTTCTTTAGATAGAGGACAGAGAGGGAGATAAATACGGAGAGAAAAAAGTGGAGAGATAAGCAGTACTGCTCAACCACTCATGAAGCTTTCCCTGTGGAAAGCTTACATTTAATTTAAATATTGTTTTGTAAAAACAATTTATCAATGCCTTAACCTTTTTTTTTTTAATCACTTGTCTCCTCTGGAATTCTCATTTCTACCTGGTGTCCTATGGTATATACAGTCTCAGGAGCCTCGTGTATTTAGGATTTGTGTATTTATGTCTGTCAGTCATTGTAGTGGTGCTAATAATAGTGATAACAACTAGCATTAATGCCTTTTAAGCTTATTACTTACTGAGAAGTACGTACTTGGAATTTTACTTTGGGCAATTTTAGTTCAAACACTTTTTTATGATTTTAGTTTTTTTTTTTTTTTTAACTTAATGTGGCAGGGAACCTAAACCTGATTTTTTCTTCTTTTGGATACATAATTGCTAACTATGCATTATATGGAGAATTTCTAATGAATGGAATCAGGGTTACATAGCTAGTCTGTCAAAAGCTCCCATGCATATCTCTATCCCGTTTTCCTTTCCTTGTCCACTAGCATAGCCATTGTCGGGATGATCTAAATAGCACGTTCAACATAAAATGGTCTCTGATAACTAGGGATCCAGGTTTGTATAGAGGAATTTCCTCCCCTCTCTGGGTTACCAGGACTGTAACTTAAACAAGAAAAAAATGTCTATTTTACTAAGTTGCTGATTTAAATGTAAGGACCTATTTTTACTGAAGTTTTATTATGATGTTCTTCTGAATCACGTGCCATGTAATCATTACTGAATGGGTGTTTTAATGAATAAATATAGGGTTATGGAGTAGATTATATAAATCAATAATTTCTTGAGTCCTTTTATTTGTTAGCATTTTATATGTTATTTTTAAATTTTGACAGCCTCATGAAGTCAATAACTGACAACCAAGTATACACAAAATCTACATGTTCCAATATACCAGGTCTTTGGAATGATGACAACCTATTTTTTATTCTCTAAATGTGAATGATTACAGGAAGAGACACAGGGAAATTGGGTCATTAAGTACCTGTATCTTTGGAAGATTAATGTGTTGGTAAGTTTACTGTGGTCCTAAAATTCCAAAGTAAAGAGTGGAAAGATTATGAGGTCATTTTCAGATTTTTGTCTCAAGTTTCAGATTTATTTCTTTCCTTTTTTTTTTTTCAATTTCTTTATTGGAGGAGTAAATGTTTTACAGTCAACACTATCCTTCCTTATATTCATGTTTTTTTCTTTCTTTCTCATTCAGCTTTTCTCCAGGAGTTGACCACATGTTAAAATCCCTGTATTTTTGTTGTTGTTGTTGTTGAATTATTTTTAACTGCCACCAGGGTTATTGCTGGTGATCAGTGCCTGTACAACATAGCAGTTGCTCCTGAAATCCATTTATTCCTTTTAACTTGTAAGTCTTCACTTTTGTTTCTTTGGATATCAATCAAATTTACTTTTCTTCCTTTTATGATTTTTAAAATCTGAAATAATGTATTTCGTCAAAATAAAATTTACCAGTAGATACACTGTGATTTTGTTTTAAATAATTTTATTTACCTTCATTTAAAATATTTTCTTTTTGAATATTTTTGTATTTTATGTTAATGAAAGATAGATGATAGGTAGATAAATGATAGATAGACAGATAGGTAGGTAGATAGATAGATAATAGATAAATGCCAGAGCACTGCTCAGCTCTGGCTTATAGTGATGCCGAGAATTGAACCTGGGACCTTTGAGCCTCAGGCATGAGACTCTTGCATATCCATTATACTATTTCTATACCCCCTGTGATAATTTATGTATAAATTGTAATAGTGATTACATAATAGAAGCAGTATTTCTGACTTTAAAAGAGAACACTTTATTTTTAAAAAATTTTTTTATATTTATTTTATTTATTTATTCCCTTTTGTTGCCTTTTTTTTTATTGTTGTAGTTATTATTGTTGTTGGATAGGACAGAGAGAAATGGAGAGAGGAGGGGAAGACAGAGAGGAGGACAGAAAGGTAGACACCTGCAGACCTGCTTCACCGCCTGTGAAGCGACTCCCCCTGCAGGTGGTGAGCCGGGGTTCGAACCAGGATCCTTATGCCGGTCCTTGTGCTTTGCGCCACCTGCGCTTAACCAAAAGAGTACACTTTAAATAAACATTTTTTCCAGTTACCTTTCAAGCCCCACTCAGTATAATTAGTGCAATTTATTAAGGTGGTAATATTAACACATTACATTTGTTTATGTATAATTTATACATATTACTATAGAGTTAAAGACAGCATATATATTGTTTGCCTTTTTATGAATTAGGAAGATTTATTTTAATGTTTGGGGTAGCTTTCTGTTATTTTATTTTGTGACAGTAATACAAATCAGGATTCCTTTCCTAGAAACTGGAAGAAGAAATGTGATTCCTTCCAGAGACACAGTAGAAAATCAGTCTGTTCTCAATATAAACTAAAATGCTGGATTATGGTGACAAACACCGAACACTGTCCAATTTAGACATCATTTGGAGTTGATTTATGCCTGTCATATGTAAACAGATTTCTTGTTTTAATTTCAAGTTGTCTGCTACAGATACTTTAAGTATCATTTGTGCTATAAAATAAAGAACTTCCTTTTTTTCCTTTATCCCCCAAATGAATATAGATATTTATTGAGAATCTAGACCTGAGAAACAGTATTTCTTCAAGCCCTAATCGAAACCCACTTAGCAAAACATGTGAAATTTCTTATGGCATGTAAAAGTTTTCTTTATGTACAAAGCACTGGAAAGTTTTAAACAGCACCTACATTCATATGAGCAGAACTGTTATTCTCTTATTTTTTACTTGCTTACTGTGTTTAAATTTCTCATCCATAAATCATTTTTATAAAATGCATAAATAACTTCTTTCATTGACGAAGTACAAGTTAACTGCACTGACTACCATATAGCTAAGAGCAACATGTCGATAGGGAACCCTGCAGAAAGCAAATGAATGCTGGTTTGTGCCTGAAAGGAAAGGAACTCATTGAAGTCAAAGTCAAATTAAATTGGAAATAATGACAAAGAATAAAACTCAGGTACAGGAAGTTTAAGCTTATTGACATATTATTAATAGTCATTTAAGAAAGTCACTAGTGAATTTGCATCAGGAACTTTAGACAGTGGCTGATTATTGATGGCCTAAAAGCAAATTGCTTAACTTTTTATTAGAGGTCTTCAAAGTGAAAGGAAATGATGATGAAAAGAGAATTAGAGATGCTAATTTTTCCTGGTATTTAATATGAGATGTTTGTTGTATAGCAGTCAACATATCATATTTTTTAGTGCTGTAGTCAATTTACTCCATGGGAAAAGAAATGAAGATTGAATCTGTAGAACACAGTAAAACTCAGAGCTCAAATATGCACTAAAATAGGCAAACAAATGCTTTTATCTTGAAAAGCTTAATCACTGCAATTGTTTTTTCATTCAGTAACTCAATTTCTTCAACTTCTTCCTATGAAACATTCAATATGACCAGAAAACTGGTTGCTTAAGTTCCTTAAGTTTTAATCACAGATGACTAACGAGCTATATTCTGATCTCTAGAACTATTAACAAGCAACAAAAATAGCTGTCTTCCAAAGTGAAGATTTTATCTACATAATAAAATTTGCAGATTCAATATTTTAGATATTAGGTTAGCCATTCATCACAGACCTACCACATTTATATATTTTCCACTTGTACACAGTGTACGATTCAATAAAGTTTAATTTATTGAAATCCCAGTATCAATGTCAAATTCATTCACAAAACAGTCTTTTGTATAAAAATACTTCCTCTTGTACCTCCTAATTCTACCCAGGAGATCCCTAACTCATTTTTATGACTGTTGACTTCCCACTCTTCCCTTCTTTCTGTGTGTTCCAAGCTGCCCCAGCTGTGCAGGAGCGAACAAGCTCTGTCATAAAGCCTTTCCCTCAGAGATGAGGCCCTCACTAGACTACCATAATCTTAGCATGTTCTTTCCCCCCCACTAGTGCTTGAGTGCTGTGACATGAAGACTTTCCAATCTTAGTAGTGCCATAAATATGTTTCTATCTAATTAAAAACTTATTATTTCACTTTGATTTTTGCTTGTGTGGTAGATGAATCCATTGCTATATTACAGAAGTAAACTCATTTTGTAGCATTGGGAAGATAGTATCAGTCTAGATACTTTCCAAAAACAAATTGTAATGGGAGGTATGGTCATCAAGCCATACATTGGCCGCTGTGTACATTTGTGATATTAACTGAGTTTCAGATTTAGAAAACAATATGAATAATAAAAAGTTAGAAAAATTCTCAAAAATAAAGAAAAACATACAAAGGGGTGAAAATTTAAAACTTATCATGACTAAGTGATATAATATTTAAATATTAAGTTTAAGTTCTTGGGCTCTGGTTCTGATCCAGTTAACTATTTTCAATGCATATTATTTGAATACAGGGTTTTCCCAAGACTTGGACTATTATAGAAGCAGCTCTCATTCTTTTGTCTTCCTTCCTGGCTCAGGAAGTGCTGCATATTACTTGTTTATTTCTAGGCAAGCTTTGCAGTTTAGGATCAACTGTTTTAGCTTATAAGGGTAGTTATTTCCTGAGGAAAATTACTCCATCTCAGTCTGTCTGAAGCAAGTCAGAATACTCAGAATATCTCTTCAGCTTGAAAATCCTTCACATACTTGAAATTCATGTAGTTACTTTTCCGTATCTATAAACTTCAATACCAAACACTCCAGTCCTAAAAATAAACACTAAAAAAAGTCCTTATCTAAACTGGCTCACAGAAGATCCTTATTTGAATAAGAATCTTCTGGCCATGAGACTTTGCCAATATCACACTGGAAAAGTGGTGACCAGAACTAGAAAAAAAAAAATCTAAACTGACTTTTGTAAGCAAGTATATAGTACTATAGATGTAATTGTAGCAATACATTTCAGCTTTTTTTTTTGGGGGGGGGGAATGCAGGATTTACTGGGACAGCAAATATAGCACCAACTAAAAATGTTCAGGGTTTTATTTTATGAAAATGAATGTCAGAGTCAGATTTTCATCATTAATATACTCTTTTGCATAATTGTTCAAATTTCATGTTGCCATACTACCAAGAAAATAATCCTGTTTTTTCTGTTTGTTTGCTTCCTCCTGAGGCTAAAAAGGAGGGTGGAAGACGAAGATGCTAACAAGGAACATCAAGGCTATGCACATAGAACTATGATCCATAACATACAGATTCAGTATTATTCTTGTCAAAATCCAAATGATATTCTTTCATAGACGTAGACCAGAAGAACTATAGAAACTTTATTTCAGGAGTTGGACGGTAGTGCAGCGGGTTAAGCGCAGGTGGCGCAAAGCACAAGGACCCGCATAAGGATTCTGGTTCTATCCCCAGCCCCCCACCTGCAGGGGAGTCGTTTCACAAGCTGTGAAGCAGGGTAGAAAGAGAAGTAGGCAAACTCTTTTCAGTAATCCTTAGTAGAAACTCAGCATGATCTAGGTGAAACATCATTATGGAAAGGAGGCCAGGGAGTTATTTAAATGTATTTTCAGCAGTCTGGAGAGATTCAATGAAGCTATAATAAGGACAAATAATAATAAAGAGAGCGATAATCTGGGAGCCGGGTGGTAGCGCAGCGGGTTAAGCGCATGTGGGGCAAAGCTCAGGACCAGCGTAAGGATCCCGGTTTGAGCCCCGGCTCCCCACATGCAAGGGAGTCGCTTCACAGGTGGTGAAGCAGGTCTATAGGCGTTTATCTTTCTCTCCCCCTCTCTATCTTCCCCTCCTCTCTCCATTTCTTGCTGTCCTATCCAACAACGATGACAACAATAATAACTACAACAATAAAAAAGCGTAATATTGGAACAAAATCAAACACTCAAATCAGTGGAATGGAATTAAAAGTCCAAAAATATAACAACTCATATAAAGAAACCTGATATATGGCAAAGGAACCAAAACCATTCAGTGGGGGGAAAGTACCTTCAACAAGTAGTATAAGAATAGCTACAGCAATAATAATAATAATAATAAAAAGGCAACAAAGGGGAATACATAAATTTAAGAAAAAAAAGAAACTTTATTTCATGGAAATAAATGCAAAGCAGAATTTGACTGAATTTGAGTATTGCACCAAAGTAAAAAAAACTCTGGGTGGTAGGTGAGTTAAATTTTCAGCTTCACTATAAGGGGGTGGGGATCGGGACACAGACCTTTGGTGGCAGGGATGGTGTTGATATGCACTACTATTAAAAAAATATATTCCAAAGTATAAAGAGTCTGAATTGTAAAATGAGTATGACAATAAAGAATAACAGTGGAAGTATCATGTTCCCTTATTTCAAACTGTAATAATGATAGTAATCAAATAACGGTAATTAAAGTGATTGTAATTAAATTTAAAATAAGCATAAAGATAAGTGGAATCAAATTGATATAAAACCACATTTCAGGTGGTATGGCTATTTCAGTAAAAAACTTTTTGACAAGGGAGCCAGGACAATACAATAGTACATGAAACAAATCTCTTCAATACATTAATACAAATTTGACATTGTAGTGAACCGGGAGGTGGTGAAGTGGGTAAAGCACTAAACTCTCAAGCATGAGGTCCTTAGTTCAACCCCCGGCAGCACATGTACAGATGTGATGTCTTGTTCTTTTTCTTTCTCCTCCTATCATTCTCACTAATAAATAAATAAAATGTTAAAAAAAAACCCAAATTTGACATTGCATGCAAAAGTAATTCAAAATTGCTTAAAGATTTGAATGTAAGAATTGAAACTGTGAAATACATAGAAGAAAACATAGTTGATATGTTCCATAAAACTGGCCTAAAGCTGTATTTGGTATCTTAACTCAACTAGGGAGTCCAAAAACAAAATAAGTAAGTGAAACTTTATCAAGCTAAAAGCTTCCCACACAATAAAAGTCACATGCATCAAAATGAAAAAGAAACTACACTGAATGGAAAGTAATATCTGCATGTCTGATGAGAGGTCAATATACAAAATTTATTTAAAAAATCAAAACTCAAGAACAACAATGAAAAGCCAATTAAAAGTGGCATAGAATTTAAGTAGGTATTCTTCTAAAGACTTACAGATGCCCGACAGACATCGAACATATTTTACTAAACTCTTATTGCTAGAGAAATGCAAGTGCCATGATGTGATATTATTTTACACCTGTGAAAATGTCTATTATCCAAAAGACGAATAGTACCAAGTACCTGAGAGAATACTTATATTCCTTATATACTACTGGTGGAAAGAATGGCATCTTTAAATACTATTGGTGAACAGGAAAATTGGTACAACCATTATGGGCACAACGTGAAGAATCCTGAAGTGGGGCCACGTGGTGGCGCACTTGGTTGAGCACAGGTTACAATGAGCAAGGACCCAGACTGAAGTCCCCAGTCCCCACCAGCAGGGGAAAAGCTTTACATGTGGTGAAGCAGTGTTGCAGGTATCTCTCCGTTTCTTTCACTCCCTGTCTCCTTCCCTCTTGATTTCTGAATGTCTCTATCCAATAAATAAAGATAATACAATTTTTAAAAAAATCTTTAAAAAAGAATATTTAAATAATTTAAAAAATATTTATCTTCCCTTTAGTTGCTCTTTTTTTATTGTTGTTGTAATTAATGCCATCGTTATTAGGACAGAGAGAAATGGAGAAAGAAGGGGAAGACAGGGGAGAGAAAGATAGACACCTGCAGACCTGCTTCACTGCCTGCAGGTGGGGAGCTGGGGGCTCCAACCCGGATCCTTACTCAAGTCCTTGCGCTTTGCGCCGTATGTGCTTAACCCGCTGCGCTACCGCCCAACTCCCAAAAGAATATTTAAAAAGAAGAAGAAGAAGAGGAGGAGGAGGAGGAGGAGGAGGAGGAGGAGGAGGAAGAAGAAATCCTAATGTCACTGAAATTAGAAATTTTGTGATTGCCTGTCTCCCTTCTGAGTATTTACCTCTCCCCCACATAGGAAAATACTAATTTTGGGAGTTGGGCGTTAGCTCAGCAGGTTAAGCACACATGGCGCCAAGCCCAAGGACCAAGGACCGGTGTAAGGATACGGTTCGAGTCCCGGCTCCCCATTTTCAGGGGGCTTGCTTCACAGGCGGTGAAGCAGGTCTGCAGGTGTCTTTCTTTCCCCCTCTCTGTCTTCCCCTCCTCTCTCTATTTCTCTCTGTCCTAACAACGACAACATCATCATCATCAACAACAATAATAACTACAACAACAATAAATACCAAGGGCAACAAAAGGCAAAATAAATAAATATAAAAAGTAACTAATTTTATATGTGTCACTAATTACTGAAACATAGTCAAGAGCTGAAGCTAGTGTCATGAGTTGATTGAATGAAGAAGCTAAGGTATCTACTCAATGAACTATTCCTGAGCTATAGAAAAAATCTTCAGAGGAGGCCAGGCAGTAGCAACCAGGCTAAATGGACATATTTCCAAGCTCAGGAACCCTGGTTTCAGTTCCTGCTCCCCACCTGCAGGGCTGATGCTTCTCAAGCAGTGAAGTAGGTCTGCAGATGTCTCTCGATTTCCCTCTTTATCTTCCCCCTCCCATCTCAAATTCTTTCTTTCTTATCCAATAAATAAAAAAAAAATAGAAAGAGAAAAAGGGGGGCATGGCTGCTGGCAGCAGTGGATTTGGAGCACTAACACCGATCCCTAATGATAACCCTGTGCGGGTAAAAAACAAGATCTTCAAATTGCAACAAACCTAGATTATTAAGTTTAGAAAAATAAACCAAGTAGAGGAAGACAAACAATACATGATTTCACTCTTGGCATGCAGAGAAATAAAATAAATAGATGAATGAGATCAGACTTTTTTTTTTTTTCAACTATAAGACTAATGGCAGTTGCCAAAAAGAAAGGTGAGGAACTTTGATAGAGTAAAAGGGAACAAATGTATGGTGAAAGACAGATCTAGATTTTTGGCGAAGACCATAATGGGGGGGTACACGCTAGTGGGGGAGGGGTACACGCTATTTTATGAGGCACCAGGGAGTAAACCCAGAGCCACAAACTGGCATGAAACCACTATTGAGCAACCTCTAGAGACTTAGGTAAAGACACAGAGAAAGAGTCAGACAGGAAGAAGTGACTACACGGTAGCACTCTACCACTAAAGGAGATTATTTTATTGAATCCGTGGTACTCCCCTGCAATGTCAAAACTTGAGAGTCCAAGCTTTCATGCACAAGGACTGATTAGGGAAGCTATCATCTCTCATATGTTGATTTTAATGATACACATCTAAAATTTACATAAGTTATAATGCAACAAAAATAAACTACAAGAAATCTTGTTTATCAGAAGGCTAAAAAAGAAAACATTCAGAGATAAAGTTAAATCAGACACAATCATATGCATATACGTTTGCCTTAATATGCATAAAAATATTTCTAGTACACTAATGACCTCAAAGTAAGAGTGTGAGTTACTGGAATACAAAGTGAGAGAGGAATTTCATCTGTTTGTATCTCTCAAATTTTGAGCCATGGAAATGCATAGCTTTGTCAAAAATGATAATTTTTAATAGAAAAGGTTGGATTTTTTTGGTGGAGGGCACTAAGTGTACTTATTTTTCTTTTTTAGATAGAAACAGAGATGAGAGAAAGATCTCAACACCAAAGCTTCTTTCAATGCAGGGCTGAACTTGAACTTGGAATGTACACATGGCAAAGCAGTGTATTATCCAAGTGAGTTATTTCACTGACCTGCCCAAAGTGGAATTTTTTTTTTTTTTTTTTTTGCCTCCAGGGTTATGGCTGGGGCTCAGTGCCTGCACTACAGATCCATGGCTACTGGAGGCCACTTTTTTCCCTTTTGTTGCCCTTGTTGTTTATCATTGTTGTTGTTATTATTGTTGTTGTTGTTATTGCTGTTGTTGTTGTTGGATAGAGCAGAGAGAAATTGAGAGAGGAGGGGACAACAGAGAGGGGGAGAGAAAGATAGACACCTTCAGACCTACTTCACTGCTTCCAAAGTGAGCCCCACCCCTGCAGGTGGGGAGTCAGGGATCTAACAGGGATCCTAACACTGATTCTTGCACTTTGTGCTACCGCTTGTGCCCCACCCCCATGGATTTTTAAATAGTAAGGGAAACAACAAATGAATGAGTAGTACAGATCACCTGATTTGAAAATAGGTTACATAAAAAATTATGAAGTTTAATCCACCTGTTTTGTGTTTAGTTCTAAAAGAATGAGATGAAAACATAATTATATGAGTACTTACTGAAAACTGACTGCTTCTGAGAGTATTATTGTTTTATAGAGAATCTAAATATAATATTGATTTAACCTCATTTCATTGACATCGAAAGTGTCAATATGTCAAACTATCTTCTTGGCCCTACTTCTACTATCTTTACAAATATAATCTATTTTCAATTTGCTCTAGATTAAATTAGACATTTTGGTTTAATTCCTCAGTATTTATGATATAGACTTTTGCAGAAAAAATATAATTGTGAAATATTTATACTTATATATTGAATGATAGTGTTAAATATTTTATGTCTACACTTAATATCAGACTTCATCATTACAGTTGACAATTTTCAGTGAAGAGAAACTTAGAATGTGAATTTACTCTTATCCTTTTTGATTAATTAAAATGCCATTGTCTAGTGTCGCTATATTACTATGCAATTTTCATTCAAGAATGAAACATTAAAAATGATATAAAAAAGTAGATTGGACAACAGAATACTGGGACTTAATTGACCAACTAAACTTTTTGATTATACATATTATACCTTGCTGATGACCATTAAAATGCTATTATTGTGGTAATTTAAATTATTCTGAACATTTGTTACTTATGTATGTCATTAAAATATTTGTCTATTTTATTTTACTGAGCTATATCATGACAGAGTAAAAGGGTTGTGGGGAAAGAGATCAGAGCACTTCTCACCTCTGGCTTGTGGTGGTGCTGGGAATTGAACCAGGAATTCAGAGCCTGAGAGGTGAACTCAGGATCACATGTCTATAAGTCCAATGATTTTTCCATTGTGCCACCTGACAGGTCACTATTATTACTATTTTTTTCTTACCAAAGCTTCCAAACATACCAATTCTTTAAGACTTATCATGTAACACAAATATTTCTATTAGTAGAAAAATAAAATTAATATTCCTAAAATTCTTTTGCTTGCTTAAAAGTAAATCTCCTTTATATCTGTCAATGCATTATATGAGAAATATAATCATTTTCCTTTAACAGTGATATAACTAAATAAGCATTGATTATTGTTTAGAACAGTTTTGGTTAAATATGAAACTTGTACAGTCTTGTGTAATCTCTTCTTTATCTAAAATAACGGACTTTAGTAGTAATTGAAATAGTGACAGAAGAAGTAGAATTTTATTTTTAATTAACCATTTGTTTATTTTTATTTTGATAAGACAGAAAGAAATTTAGAAGGATGGAAATTTAGGGAGAGAGGACATTCATTACATGAAGGGCATTGTTTTACTGCTCCTGAAGCTCCCCTCTCCCCCCCACCTGTGACTTTTGAGCAGGGATCCTTAAGCAGTGTATGCATTCAACCAGGTGTGCTACCTCCTTCTTCTTCTTCTTCTAGCGTTTGCCCTTCTTCCGTAGCCAGTCAACAGCAAAGCTGTCAGGAGCTGCTTGTTGCTGGCTTTGAAAATGACTGGGATCCATGTGGATTCAGTCGGCTAGGAAGGATCGTCAGTTTCCCCAATGAATGGGTACTCACGGGATGCACCACGAGAAGGTCGATCCAATGCTAACTCCTGATCCCAAGAAAAATCTAAAACTTGCTTAGATATTTTTTTTATCAGTTCTCAAGGAAATGATTTTAATGCTAAGAATGAAGGCAATGGGAAAAATCTGTGTAGTAGTGTCAAAACATACTTCCTTGATTCTGGTCTTTAGAGAATGAGATTCCCACTGAATCTTCTTAAATTCTCAGCATGCCTTATAGTTCAAAATCTAGTTCAAGTGTTCTCACTTTACAATCAGTGCCCTAGAATTAGATATGGCTTAATCTGACAATCAAGTCAATGGATAAATTATCCCTCATCAAAACTATAAATCAAGTAGTACTTTAAGAATAGCATGTATCATCTTCGGAAGTTGATCATATTTCCCATGATAGGCTTTGCATGCATGAGTGAGTAGTAGAATTTTAGTAAGTCCAACTAGAGGATATATAAGGATACGTTTTGATAATATGATGCATGAGCTCAAATTTTCAATCAAGGAAAGATCCAAAGTTTTCATTGCCAAAATATTCTCTTTTTGTTTCCAGAAAGAAACAACAACAACAAAACAGAGAAAATGTATGTGGTTCTTGAGATGTGACTCAAAGTATCTCCTGATATTTTGGAAAGGTGAGAGAAATTGAGAGGAAAGAGGGAAATAGGGAGAGAGAGAGAGAGAGAGAGAGAGAGACAGAGAGACAAAGCGATACCTGCAGCACTGCTTCATCCCTCATGAAGCTTCTCCTGCAGATGAGGACTAGAGGCATGAACTGAGATCTTTGCGCTCAACAAGGCAATATGTGTGCTCAACCAGGTGTACCACTACCCAAATCTCTTTGCATTTAATTTTCTAGTCTCTCTTCTACTTTCCTTGCTTCCAACACTCCTTTATTTTTCAACCTTCCTTTTTTTTTCCCTCTCTGATCCTACCACTCCCTCAACCACTTACTTTTTTTTTGAATTTCAATAAGCAAAAATAGAAAAATCCTGTGAAATAAAAAAAAGGTCAAGAAATTAATATTGGATGATAGAGAACAGTGTGAATTAGAGAATTGAGCAATTTTCCAAAGAAGAGTGAGTTGTCATTATTGTTATTATTATTATTAGTAGTAGTAGTAGTAGTAGTAGTAGTAGTAGTGTGGTAGGACTTTTACAAGAGAAAAATGCAAAAAAATTACTACTACTTAATTCTGGTGCCAGGGATTGCACACAGTACCTTAGAGCCTCGGGCATAAAATTGTTTTGCATAATCACTATGCTGTCTCCCTATCCTAGTGAAAACATATTTCATTCAAATAGAAAATGCAGACACTGTTTCCTTCTAAAAATGAGATGGATGGCCCTTTGTTCTTTTCTTCACATGACTAATATGACCCTAGACCTCATAAGTATTCATATTTGGCTCTCAAATATATGTCTTTACCTCTGAGGTCTTGTCTAAGATTAAACATTTAATTTTCAGCTCTCTACCTGGATATTCCCCACAGGCACTTCAAATTTTATATGTTTACTCAATTTATTATTTCCCATCTGGTTACACTTATTTTCCCTATACATGCCCAACTATGTTTAACATTGATATTATCCACTCAATAGCACAGTCACATATATATTTTAACTTCTTGAGTAAACACAGGGTTCATAGTAAAGTAAAGATTGTAAAAAGTTATAGACTGGAGAAGCTTACTAAGCTTCATTTACTCCATGATTTCGTAATCACAGAATATTTCTTCCTGAAACATTTCTTAACTCTCTTTCAGAATGAGAATTAAAACTCCTTTATAGCAGACTTTAAGGTTCTGTACCTATACTATCTAACCTCTGTCTTGTCCCTGACCTCATCTTCTATAATATTCTGTGTTGTAGAGCCAGATGTTGTAGTGCGCGGGCCACAGAGAAGAGAGAGAGAGGGTCCGGAGCGAAGAGGAAACGGAAACACAAATCTTTATTCGCGCTGGCACCTCAGAGTTGGGTGTTAGAGAAGCAGGTTGGGCCACGTGGAGGTAGAGAAAATGGCTGCCTCACGCAGTAACCTTTCCTGCGTCTGAATACCAGAGTGGAGAGCTGGCAAGAGAGTGAGGTGCGGAAAATGAAGGGTTTTTATAGGAGTAGCTTTCGCGAGAATTTGAAGGGGGAGGGGTAACCATAGCACTCCAGGATAGGATGATAACTCTCATGAGAATGGGAGGGGGGAGGAGTAACCAGAGCACTCCAGATATCGCGGGGATATAGACAATGTCCTGAGGGCACAACATGGCTGAACAGGCTCTCCGAGAATGTCCCAACTCTTGCGGGAACTAGCAGTAGCCTGAAGGGACAACATGGCAGATGTGACTGCATGGGTACAATTTCCCAGCATCTCCCCCTTTCCTTTTATCTAATGCCCAGGGCAACAGTGTGTAAAGTCTATGAACTACTCAGGGTCAGTCTATGAAAAACCAGCAACGTGAAGGGAAGGAAGCTGCTGTAAAATTGTCTAAAGTGTCCAAAGGGTATACCAGCAAGTCCGATAGAAGTCTCAGTCCAAAGTAGGCGAGTAGGGGGAGAAATGGCAGGGGATGAAATGCTGCATGAGGAAGGTCAGCCTCTAGAATTCTGCTTTTCTGTAGATTGTGAGCTGGAACTGCCAAAACGTGACAGGTCAAAGCAAAAGCAGGAAAGGCAGACAGGCAGTAAAAAGGTTCTGTCCTTGGAGTCTGCGAATCAGATTCTTCAGATTGTGTCAGGTGATATCTAGGGTTTCGGGGGGTGTGCCACTGTAGTCGTGCCATCTAGTGGGTGATGTCAGGGTGTGCAGGGGTCCAGATGTTTTTTTTTCTGGGATTGCTGTGGAAGAAACATAAACAATCTGCTTCTCGTGGTTAGCAGGGCATCTGATTTGAATGCTTTATAGAAAAAGAGGTTTGGTGCCTTGACCAACTGAGTATTGGGGGATGTATCTTTCCTATTCATTTATGATTATATTTTATATTATTTGTCATGGTAGTCAGTCATTTATCTGGAAGGTCCTGGGGGATTCATGGGGAAAAAGACCTTATCTTTTAACAAAGACTCTAAGGTGTAGGGAAGCGGGAACTATCTTATCCCCTTTTTTTTTTTGTATCTTGCCTTTTGTTGCCCTAGTTGTTCTTGTTGTAATTATATTGTTGTTATTGCTGATATTGTGGTTGTTGGATAGAACAGAGAGAAATGGAGAGAGGAGGAAAAGACAGAGGGAGAGAAAGATACCTGTAGACCTGCTTCACCGCACGTGAAGTGATTCCCCTGCAGGTGAGGAGCCGGGGGCTCAAACTGGGATCCTCAAGGCAGTTCTTGCACTTAGCGCCACCTGCGCTAAACCCACTGTGCCACCGCCTGATTCCCAGGAACTATCTTTTAACATAAACTCTATGGCGATGCCAATAGCAACCTTGAGGGCACATGTGGCTCCCCACATGTCCCCCTGTCTTATATCATGTTTTGATGTTTGGCGGACTTTGTTTTGTGGCAGGGTGGACTGTGCCTGTCTTAGGTTGGGGATCAGCCTTCCGTCTTACCCGTCATTGGAACACCTGGTCATTTTTGCCCAATAGTACCAGATGCCCTGTCTTAGGTTGACTGGATAGCGCTAGTTTCCTCTTACCCGTCATTGGCTAGCCAGCCCTCTACATGGTGGACGTTCTGATGGAGGGGGGCAAATCCTCCACAGCAACTCAATATTCTGCCATGTCCAGCCTATGATAGTGAGTTTGTATAGGTTGCATCTTTATGGCATCAATCTGTTGCCGCAAAAGGCCATGAGCTTGTTAAGAATTATAGGACTCTGGTCCCAGAGGTGGTGCAGTGACTAAAGCCTTGGCTCTTAAGCATGAGGTCCTGAGTTCGATCCCTGGAAGCACATGTACCAGAGTGAGTCTGGTTCTTTCTCTCTTTCTCATTAATAAATTGAAAAAAAAGAATTATAGGACCTATTGTGAGCAGAAGAAGTAAAACAACCTAGGGTCCCACAACTAAGGGTATACAGGTAAGGAAGGGGAAATGTATCCATTGATATGAAGAGGTAGGATCATATCTCAAGTCTAAGGGAAGCAGTCAGTGGATGTGATGTCCAGGGGAACAGCCATTTGTCTTTGGGGGTAGTAAAGGATGTCCGTGGCATGGGTGATGTTATAAAGGGAAACATCTTTAAATTGTTGGCTGACAAAGGCAGGCCTATGGTGGCAAGACAAGATACACTAGTTAAGTTTACAAGAATATGTGAATGTTGCTAATTCACATAGGTTGGATATGGAGGAACTTCTTACAGTTTAATACCTTACCATATGAACAGATGATTCTTCCTTTATCTTTATTCAATTGAGCCTTAAGAGTTTGATGGGCCCTCTTGACAATGCCTTGTCCCTGTGGATTATAGGGAATGCCTGTGGTATGAGTAATGCTCCAGAGGGAACAAAAATCTTTAAATTGTTTGCTGGTAAACGCTGGTCCACGGTCGGTTTTCACTTGAAGAGGTAAGCCCATCATAGCAATAATCGCAAATTCATGAAGCATTCCATATTTTTTAACATTCTCGAGTACCCTGGCAGTTCCCAAGTATGGAGACACGTGGATAGTTCTACTCTCCTGATTGGATTCTTTCTTCGATGGGAAGACACTTTTAAAAATGGGTGCCTGAAGCAATCCAGCAGGAACAGTCAGAAGCACCCTAAATGGAATTTCGAGGAGCTTTTTGGACTAGAACGCCCTCTGGGGACTCTTAATCCTACATGGTGAGGTCTTGATAATCTGGTTCAAGTTGCATTTCATAAGAGAATGATTTGAATGACTGAATTTTTGTTTGACATTGACTTAAAAAAAAATGCTGGACACAGCCATGATTTCTAGAGACATCCAGAAACAATCCAAAAAATTGTTTTTTCCCTCCTTTGATTTCTCTTTTACGTCTTGACATGAATCTGAAACGTTTAATCCTGAAAACTGTATGAGTTATGGGTGGGGCAGATAGTGCAATGATTATGTTAATTATTCTCATGCCTGAGGCTTTTAACTATGGTTCTTCTGTTTACCTTTTCACATTTTATTGAGTTTAAACTGTTTAAACAAACTTTGAAATCATACTAGAAAGGACTTCCAATTATAATGGAGTTATCAATTATAGTAAACTTCTTTTTTATTTTTTTATTTTTTTGTTTATTTGCCATTGTTGGATAGGACAGAGAGAAATGGAGAGAGGAGGGGAAGACAGAGAGGGGGAGAGAAAGACAGACACCTGCAGACCTGCTTCACCGCCTGGGAAGTGACTCCCCTGCAGGTGGGGAATAGTAAACTTCTAATCTGCTACAAGTTTTGTTTGACAAGTAAGTGAATTTCAGCTGTCAAGTCTTTACATGAAAAAGCATCTACTCAAATGGAATTCCCGGAAATCCATTTGGACCCCTGTTCTCTGACATCGCCCACAAGATGGAATGATTACAACACACCCCCGGAAACCAATGATGTGACCTGGCACGACCTGAAGAAACAGATTCACAGACTCCAAAGCTCACTCTCTACAGAAAAGAAGAATTCTGGTGGCCGACATTCCCCATCGAGACAGATGTGCAGCGTTTCATCCTCTGGCATTTTCTTCTGTAGTCAGCTACTTTGGACTGACACCTCCATCAGACTTACTGGTACACGCTGCTGTGTTTCTCAAAGACTAACTTCAGCCAATTGCCTTGAGACTTTATAGACCATGTCCCCTCGCCTGCAGGCTCTGCTCCAGAGGCATGAAGTGCCCCAAGAGGCAAGAGATGCCCACAGAGGCAGGAAACGCCCTTTGAGGCAAGAGATGCCCCCAGAGGCATGAAGCATTCCCAGAGGCAAGAAATGCCCTTTCGCCTGCTAGGCATTGCCCTTTGAGGCAAGAAACGTTCCCCTTGGCATCACACTGGTTATTGCTGTTTGCCTATTTTG
Organism: Erinaceus europaeus; assembly: GCF_950295315.1. Taxonomy (NCBI): domain Eukaryota; kingdom Metazoa; phylum Chordata; class Mammalia; order Eulipotyphla; family Erinaceidae; genus Erinaceus; species Erinaceus europaeus. The sequence continues at coordinate 1,529 of NW_026648008.1, read as the reverse complement.
TTTTCCATGTCTTATGCCAGTTCTTTTGAAAATGCCTGTACGATATAGGTTTCTGTTCACCCCACAATCCTGATACTATGGCAAATAGTTAAAAAGAAAGGCAGAGATGTTGGATAGTATGCCAGCTCCCCCTGGCTTCTGCTTACCATATGCCTATATAGGGATAGATTTAATCCCATTCAAAGCTTTGGTCTATTTACATAAATCACTTTTACATTTACATAAAGCACTCCAGGGCATTGGTGGTTCAGTGATAAGATTCTCACCTGCTCTGCCCCCTCCTTGTCACACTCTGATTTTCACCAGTCACTTTTCTCTCCACCCTCTCTATGTCACATCCTGTTTCCACCCTACTGGGCAAGTATATATAAAGACAGCATTGTGAGTTTTAGGGTACTTGAGTTTAGCTTAGCTCATCTTAGATTGTGCTGCATCCTTTATGAATAAAGAGATACTGCCTACAGCTCAACCATGAGTCCCTGGTCATCTGTTACCCACCTGTGAAGCCAGCCCGGGGAAAACAACATAGCCTGGAGAAAACAACAATTCTGCCTCACTCACAGCTCTCTAGCCATAATGGACTCTTTGCTGTGGACCAGTTCTATTTCATTCCACAACTGTAGGTTGACCCTAGTACAATAATCCCAAGGAAAGCTGATTTTATGGTCACTCCCAAAATAGGAGGAAGACAAATCTACCAGAACAGTATCTAGCCTTGGTAAAAATCTTTGCAACCCCTATGGGAATTTACTTGTGTGCAAAACTCAACTCACTGATATTGTCATGTGTTTATACATTATGAGGCAGGAAAAAAGAAAATACTTCCTGTGTTAGCTCCCTTGCCATCATAGTTATTTTTTGTTTGTTTCAGATATATAGAGCAATTGACAAAGACAGGAAGCACTGAAGATTTTGTCAATATTGTGGGGGCTGAATTTGAAGTTAGGTAATTGATATGGCAAAGCAGACATGCTATTCATGAGGGCTTTGTTGTTGAGCACATAATTTATTTCCTTATCATTTATTTTTCAGACCAAGTGAATCAAACATCAGAAAGTATTGTGAAAACTTTTAAGTTGGGTGGGTTAGGCAGTGGTGTGCCTGGTGAAGCACACATATTACCAAGCGCAAGGACCAGGTTTGAGCCCTTGTTCCCCACAAGTGGGGGAGCTGTTTCATGAGCAGGACTTTAGGTGTCTTTCTCTCCTTCTCTCTATCTCCCCCTTCTCTCTCAATTTCTCTCTGTTCTATCTAGTATAAATTAGAAAAAAAAAAAAAAAAAAGAAAAATCTGGCTACCTGGAGTGGTGCTAGTGGTGGCTACCCGGAGTGGTGGCTACCCTAGTGCTATAACCCTGGTATCAAAACTAACAAAAAATTTTTAGTTTTCTCACATTAACATTTATAGTGAATTCAGATAGCTACACCAGAAACAGTTGAACTAGCAAAATGTTAAAAAAAATCTCAGATCTGGAGTCATAAAGATGCCTAATTTTTAGCACTACCGCTAATTTTGCATTTTGTCAAATT